>NC_134483.1:149090591-149390591 GCF_040206685.1 Ascaphus truei | reverse complement strand
TACAGGTGAAGCCACAGTGTCAAAAAGACTGTCCTCTCACACGTCTAAAAAGAGACAGCCACAGAGACATTTCATAAAGGGATTTACTAGGGCAAAAGAGACTGTTCTTCGTTACGTCCAGGGAGAAAATAACCTCCCGATGGCAGTTAACAAAGAGACACAAAAGCGTTTAACCAAACTACGGGGAGATGTTCTCGTGCAAGAGGAATGCACCAATGACCTACGGTGCACAGCGTTCCAGACAACAAGGAACGATGACAAGCAAACACCATCAAGGGAAGATAGAGGATTCCCGAAGTTAACAGTCAAGGAGCTCTCTAAAGACGGACTAAGCAGTTGGGTGACTCCGCTACCATT
Source organism: Ascaphus truei (assembly GCF_040206685.1). Classification (NCBI taxonomy): domain Eukaryota; kingdom Metazoa; phylum Chordata; class Amphibia; order Anura; family Ascaphidae; genus Ascaphus; species Ascaphus truei. Next base: position 149,390,234 of record NC_134483.1, on the reverse strand, counting down.
CCGTTCACCACGAAGGCGCTTCCCAAACAATGGAGAACATGCCATCTCTAGGTTCACTTCGCACCTCTGCGACCTAAAAAGGGAACCAGAGACCAAAAACAACTTTGTGGCCTTCATCCAGAAGATACTCCTTACCAGCCACGCAAAGCCAGCACCTGTAATGAAGGAAGGTGAAGAATGCCGGTACCTCCAATCATCTGGGGCCTACCACCCTCAGGAACCCGATCAAATCCGGGTAGTGTTCAGCCCCAGCACTCAGCTTCAGGGAGTCTCCCTAAACGATGCCCTCTCTACTGGACTAGACACGACCACCAGTCTTCCAGGAGTGTTGTTCCGCTTCCGCAAGGAGCCAAAAGCCATCTCCTTTTGCCAAACACCAGGTGATAGAGCGACAGGCTACCACGACTGGGATACCTACAAGGGGGTGCACTCTGTGGGCAAAACTACAGAGACAAAAAGACTGTTCTCTTACAAGGCTAAAAGGAAACAGTGCCAGAGGCTTCTACACAAAGACATTGTGGTGCATCAATCTAACCAAGAGCTGTGCATCGACCTGGCTTCCCTTACTGGAAGATTTGACCAAAGGACTTTGACGCCAGTGGTACCGGCCGGTATCACCTTGCTATGGGAATATGGACCTTTGCATTGTTATGTTATGTTTGCATTGCACATATGTTCCACATAGCCTGTTATATAGTGGTATCTACAGATACCAGACGGGGAGTGTCATGGAACAGGAATACCCCTGTCTGCACTTCTGTTTCACCCCCCCCTTTCCTTGCAGCCCTGCTTGCCAGCTCCTTAGTGCCAGCTGTATGTGTTTGGCTCTGTACACAAACACAGCGCTTGTGTGATAATACAGTGCCATTTCCTCTCTCCCAGCAGCTTGCTGTATTAGAAATGCAACATTATTGCTACATGTTGTACCTCCCCCAGACACTCCTGTGAGTTGCCATAGCAGCCCCAGCCTTTCTCTCAAATGGGCTAGTCTGCTTTCTCCCCCTCTGCTCTGCCCACAGATGGTCTGTCCCCAGACTACTTACTATCTTACTACCCAGCATACATTGGCACTTCCTTTCCACCATTCCTCTGGACTAGTGAGTACCTTGCTGTAACCCCTGTAATGGTACTGCAAGATAATCTTTTCACCTCCCTTTACTACTAAGCACACACAGAGATATTTAGATCTACACCTCTACACAAGAGACTGTTTTTCCCTGCTTTCTCCAAATAAAGTAAGAAAAGAAACAGACCTTGTCGTGCTTGGAAAAGAGGGCCAAGTTGACACTATCTGGCTTCCAGAATAACTCACTTTATTTCAAGAGTAACATAAATATGTTCAGAGATCTATTGCCCATGTAATAAAGCCACCATAATGGAATGTTAAAACAACAGTCCTATACTTAAAAATATCAAAGTATGGACCGTAGACTGTTAGGAATCTTCTTGTAATTATACAAAGATATATCAAGTACCGGGTGTGTCCAAAACAATAAAACATCAGTGAAATATACAGTAAAACCACGGTGGGAAGAATGCAGTAAAATCCCAAGAACCGGTGGGGAGAAAAACCAAAGTACCTCCAAGCTTAAGCTCAAAAATATATTTGTTCAATACCGTGTTTGTACAGTACCGACACACTTTATTCTCGCTCGGCTAGTCCCGCGAATTCGGGTATACCCGGGTGTATTCAGGTTTCTGATCGTTTTCTGCCGGAGTGCATTGCGTTATTTTCCCGGCAGGGATTTAAGCATTTTATTCCGGCTGGCTGAAATACTGCAATGCCGTGTAAATACACATGGGGGCGCTTGCGAGCTGTTCTCTTTGAAGCCGTCCCCTATAATGAATTGTAATGCAGTATATATACTGTATATATATAAACTGTATAACAACAACCCCTATAAGCCCTAACATACAGTACTGTACACATACAGTACTGTATATGCACATACATAAATGATACTACTGTATGGGCGGCGGGGGCGAGATGTGTTTGCAGCAGAGAGAGATCCGCTGCTCTCTCTCTGCGCAAACATCCGCACATTAAAAATTATTTTAAATACATTTTTATTGATAGTGTAGATGTGCAGGGGGTCTCCGGAGCTGAACCGCGTTGGTTTCAGGTCTGGGGACCCCCTGCTCCCCGAGATACAGCCCCCTTTAGGGGGTGCCGGTATCCCTCTTCTTGGTTTAAAGGGCCCGACCACGTGATCGCGGCCTGTAAACCAAGCAGAGCAGAGGGATACCGGCACCCCCTAAAGGGGCCTGTATCTCGGGGAGCAGGGGGTCCCCAGACCTGAAACCAGTGCGGTTCTGCTCTGGAGACCCTCTGCACATGTACAGTATCAATAAAACACATACAGTATACAGTATAAATAAACACTCGTTCTTTACCTTAGCGGCTATGCGCTATGGTAAAGAAGCAGCATTTCTGTATTTTAATAATATTGTACAGTGAGCAGGGGGTTCCCTGAGCCAGAAATTAATGCTCAGGGACCCCCCCTGCTCCTGCTCAATATTATTAAAAATACAGAAATGCTGCTTCATTACCATAGCGGATAGCCGCTAAGGCAATGAAGGGGTTAACCCACCATGCCCGCTTTATTGTGTGTAGTGGGGATGGGTGAGGGTGGTATTTGGCCCTTGGTGTGAGTTTAGGACTTGCGGGGGGGTTGCGGGTGCACTTAACCCCTTCACGACCGTAGCAGTTAATACCGCTACGGTCATGAAGGGGTTAAGCCCTCCCGCTACCCCCCCGCAAGCCCTAAACAAGCACCGTTGGGGCTAATACCCCATTCACCCACCCCCGCTACCCACAATAAAAAAATACACACACACAGCAGCCGCCAAAAAATAAATAAATAAATCTAAATAAATAAATAAATAAATGACAATAAATACATTTGAAATACATTTTTATTGATAGTGTACATGTGCAGGGGGTCTCCGGAGCTGAACCGCATTGGTTTCAGGTCTGGGGACCCCCTGCTCCCCGAGATACAGCCCCCTTTAGGGGGTGCCGGTATCCCTCTGCTTGGTTTAAAGGGCCCGACCACGTGATCGCGGCCTGTAAACCAAGCAGAGGGATACCGGCACCCCCTAAAGGGGGCTGTATCTCGGGGAGCAGGGGGTAAATCTAAATAAATAAATAAATACATGAAGAGAAATAAATATACAGTATACTGTATATATATACTGGATATATATACAGTATATATATAATAACAATCCCTATACATATACAGTATATACTGTGTATATATATACACACTGTATACATATATATATATCTATATAGATAGATATATATAGATATATACAGTATACAGTATATATACACACATGATGAACCAATATACAAATACATGTAGAATGGTTATCAAAATCATACTGTCCTACAGATAACGCTTCTCTATACAGACAATAATAATAATCCATTTAATAATCCTAACTGATTTTACAATATAAAACATAACATTCCAATCCACACAGTACATTGCATTTACATTGTATAAATGATGCATAAAATCTATGCACCATATACATTCTGCAAATGAATGTTAACAATATAATTGCAAGCTACTCTACCAGTAAATACAAACACTTCCAAACAAGTCAACTATTTTAACCAATCAAATAAACAAAAATCAATATATACTGTAAGTACCAACCAGAAAACACAATTTAAAACCAAAGCTAACCCTTACAATACCAAGGATTACATCTATCTAATTGTAAAAAACCTTATACTTTATACACAGCATTGCAATGTACATGATGAACAATACAGTACATTCCCTGTATCTCCCTGCCTTCAGTGTAATCTGTTTAAAGCCCCCTCCCCCCTAATGTTTCTGTTAAACAGATTACACTGAAGGCAGAGAGATGTAAAGGCCTAAAGCCCCCTCCCCCCTAATGTTTCTGTTAAACAGATTACACTGAAGGGAGAGAGATGTAAAGGCCTAAAGCCCCCTCCCCCCTAATGTTTCTGTTAAACAGATTACACTGAAGGGAGAGAGATTTTACAGAAACACACATTAGGGGGGAGGGGGCTTTAAACAGATTACACTGAAGGCAGAGAGATGTTTCTGTTACCAGTAAATCTCCCTCCCTGCATTGCTAAACACCCTCACCCCCTACCCACATACCGTTACCCCCCCCCCATCCTGGCCATGGCCCCTCCGCTTCTGCAAAACAGACACAAAAATTAAAACATACAAAGTAATGTCCCCTAACCCCCTAATCACCATAGCGGTTATTAACCGCTACAGTCATGAAGGGGTTAACCCACCCTCACCCACCACTCGGGATGCCTACATACCCTCCCACACTAACCCATCCCCCCCCGTGAGGCCTAACCACCCAGTCAGTACCCACAAGGGAGGCCTACCCACATACCGTTGGGGAAACACCCCACCCCCAGTACCCACAATAAAAACAGTACAATGACCCACAATAAACAGCATTATATTTATTAAATACATTACCCACCCCCTGTGCCCCCCCATAAATACAAGATTTATCCTTTTACATACAGGGTTCATAACGCAGTCCCACGCTAGTCCCCGGTGGACTGGCAGGGCACCTGGACAGACCTACAGTTTACCAGCATCCCTTTTTACACAGGTTCTGGAGGCCTGCTGGTGGATCCTGCCAGCACCATGGCACCCAGGTGGTCTCCTTGGGTCACCGTGGGCCACAATTGGGTCTCCACGGTAAGCCCAAGGATGTCTGGGAGCCCCGGGTCAAACCCACAGGTGTCTGCGGGGCCTCGGGTGGTTCCCTCGGGGGTCTGGGGAACTCACGGGTGCTCACTACGGGTCCGCGGTGCCCCCACAGAAGTGGGACCACACATCATCATCCCCGCACCTACGGGTCGGCGGTGCCCCCACAGAAGTGGGACCACACATCGTCATCCCCGCAGACTACGGGTCCGCGGTGCCCCCACAGAAGTGGGACCACACATCATCATCCCCGCATGTGTCACCCGTGGAACCACCAGCCTGATACCCTTGGGATACCCGAGGATACCCACAGGTGGTCTCCAGAGGCCCCACGCAAAACCACGGAATCAAACCCTGAATGTAAAAAAAATAAACCTGGCCTATACATTCAATACATACACCCTCCCCCCCAACACCTACAGTACAATAATGTGTAAAATAACTATTATCCAGATATGGATAATAGATTAATTGCCCATTATTAAAAACATTAACTAGCATATACAAATAAATAAAGTACTACTGACCTCATCAATACGAAGTGTCCGTTGCCAGTAAAATCCTTGTCTTGTCCACAACATACATAGCAAATACAAAGCCAATACATTGCAATTACATTCAGATATCAATTAACCCCTTAAACACCTTATCAGATAATAACCGCAAAGGTGATTAAGGGGTTAAGCCACACAGGCCCGATACCCACCCTCACCCATGAATTTGTACTGTGGCTACATTATGCAACTATATATATATACTGTATATATATACAGAGAGACAGACAGAGAGAGAGAGAGAGAGAGAGAGAGAGAGAGATATACAGTATATATATATATATATATATATATATATATATATATATATATATATATACACACGTTATATACACACCCATGATAAACCAATATACAGTACAAATAAATGTAGAAGGGTTATCAAAAGCACTGTCCTACAACCAAACACTTCTCCATACATACACACTAAATTAAAATCAATTTCCTTTAATATTCATAACTGATCTCTCAATCTAAATCATCACTAAACCTCTGAAAAGCCATTTAAACAACTTACATTCCAATATAAATGATGCCTAAATATCTATGCACCATATACATTCTGCAAGTAAACAAAACTCAATTAGCAATCATTATTTACATCCCTAAACAATTCACACTAGATCCCGAACAATAAAACCATTAACAAATTCACGCCTAGAGCAGAACAATTAAGCCTTTGAAAAAATATAAGTACCAACAAAAATACAACCTTTACAAACCAAGCCTATCCCTGACCTTCCTCAAACACACAATACAATACCAAGGAATACATCTATCTAATTTTAAAATACTTTAAACTCACAATAAAGCATACAGTAGCAGCATACATTACACAAAATAATTTAAAACACATCTAATCCAGCTTTTAAAACAACATCATTTCTTACCCTGTACTGTACTGTATGTATATATCTCTCTAGACATATATACATACATACATAAAGTGGCAAGAAATGATATACCACAAAAAAAAAAAAATACACGTTAAAAAACCTTTTGAAAAAATTAACAAGTTAAATAAAATACATTTCTTTACTGTAGTTCACTTACCATTACTTGCCCCCACCGACTCCCGTTGCGCAGCTTACTCACGAACCAATCCACGATCAGGAACCCATAAAATAAAAAAACCATAAAATAATAAACATTAAACGCTCTGATTGGCTACCATACCATGTGAGGGCGGCCATGTGCCTTTTCATGACGTCATCTTAAAGGCAATTGAAGCAAAGCCATTCTGATTGGCTGTGCTTTCATTCCCGTTAAGTGACGTCATCATTTTTTTTTGTCGGACAAAACACATGGTTTTCACGGTCCAATCAGGACCGTGGGAACCATGACGCAAAATGTGACGTCATAGGCCTTTAAAAGCCTATGTCGTCTCATTTTGAAGTCAGACGCCGCGGAGGAAGGACCTCCGGGAAAGAAAGAAGACCAGGGCGTGGCCGCAGACGGGGAGAAGACCCCGCCCCGCTGGAAGGAGATAGAAGAAAGAAGAACACAGATGAAGATGGATTACAGGTAGAAGACCCGTGGATTGGTTTGGATTTTTAGTTTAATGTTTATTATTTTCTGGTTTATTATTTTATGGGTTCCTGATCGTGGATTGATTCGTGAGTAAGCTGCGCAATGGGAGTCGGTGGGGGCAAGTAATGGTAAGTGAACTACAGTAAAGAAATGTATTTTATTTAACTTGTTAATTTTTTCAAAAGGTTTTTTAACAAACATGTGTATTTTTTTTTTTTGTGGTATATCATTTCTTGCCACTGTATGTATGTATGTATATATGTCTAGAGAGATATATACATACAGTACAGTACAGGGTAAGAAATGATGTTGTTTTAAAAGCTGGATTAGATGTGTTTTAAATTATTTTGTGTATGCTGCTACAGTATGCTTTATTGTGAGTTTAAAGTATTTTAAAATTAGATAGATGTATTCCTTGGTATTGTATTGTGTGTTTGAGGAAGGTCAGGGATAAGCTTGGTTTGTAAAGGTTGTATTTTTGTCGGTACTTATATTTTTTCAAAGGCTTAATTGTTCTGCTCTAGGCGTGAATTTGTTAATGGTTTTATTGTTCGGGATCTAGTGTGAATTGTTTAGGGATGTAAATAATGATTGCTAATTGAGTTTTGTTTACTTGCAGAATGTATATGGTGCATAGATATTTAGGCATCATTTATATTGGAATGTAAGTTGTGTAATGGCTTTTCAGAGGTTTAGTGATGATTTAGATTGAGAGATCAGTTATGAATATTAAAGGAAATTGATTTTAATTTAGTGTGTATGTATGGAGAAGTGTTTGGTTGTAGGACAGTGCTTTTGATAACCCTTCTACATTTATTTGTACTGTATATTGGTTTATCATGGGTGTGTACAGGCATACCCCGCTTTAAGGACACTCACTTTAAGTACACTCGCGAGTAAGTACATATCGCCCAATAGTCAAACGGCAGCTCGCGCATGCGCCTGTCAGCACGTCCTGAACAGCAATACCGGCTCCCTACCTGCACCGAAGCTGTGCGCAAGTGGGGAAACTATAGAGCCTGTTTCACATGCGTTATTTACATCAGTTATGCACGTATATGACGATTGCAGTACAGTACATGCATCAGTAAATGGGGAAAAGGGAGTGCTTCACTTTAAGTACATTTTCGCTTTACATACATGCTCCGGTCCCATTGCGTACGTTAATGCGGGGTATGCCTGTATATAACGTGTGTGTATATATATATATATATATATATATATATATATATATATATATACTGTATCTCTCTCTCTCTCTCTCTCTCTCTCTCTCTCTCTGTCTCTCTGTATATATATACAGTATATATATATAGTTGCATAATGTAGCCACAGTACAAATTCATGGGTGAGGGTGGGTATCGGGCCTGTGTGGCTTAACCCCTTAATCACCTTTGCGGTTATTATCTGATAAGGTGTTTAAGGGGTTAATTGATATCTGAATGTAATTGCAATGTATTGGCTTTGTATTTGCTATGTATGTTGTGGACAAGACAAGGATTTTGCTGGCAACGGACACTTCGTATTGATGAGGTCAGTAGTACTTTATTTATTTGTATATGCTAGTTAATGTTTTTAATAATGGGCAATTAATCTATTATCCATATCTGGATAATAGTTATTTTGCACATTATTGTACTGTAGGTGTTGGGGGGGGGGTGTATGTATTGAATGTATAGGCCAGGTTTATTTTTTTTACATTCAGGGTTTGATTCCGTGGTTTTGCGTGGGGCCTCTGGAGACCACCTGTGGGTATCCTCGGGTATCCCAAGGGTATCAGGCTGGTGGTTCCACGGGTGACACATGCGGGGATGATGATGTGTGGTCCCACTTCTGTGGGGGCACCGCGGACCCGTAGTCTGCGGGGATGACGATGTGTGGTCCCACTTCTGTGGGGGCACCGCCGACCCGTAGGTGCGGGGATGATGATGTGTGGTCCCACTTCTGTGGGGGCACCGTGGACCCGTAGTGAGCACCCGTGAGTTCCCCAGACCCCCGAGGGAACCACCCGAGGCCCCGCAGACACCTGTGGGTTTGACCCGGGGCTCCCAGACATCCTTGGGCCTACCGTGGAGACCCAATTGTGGCCCACGGTGACCCAAGGAGACCACCTGGGTGCCATGGTGCTGGCAGGATCCACCAGCAGGCCTCCAGAACCTGTGTAAAAGGGCTGCTGGTAAACTGTAGGTCTGTCCAGGTGCCCTGCCAGCCCACCGGGGACTAGCGTGGGACTGCGTTATGAACCCTGTATGTAAAAGGATAAATCTTGTATTTATAGGGGGGCACAGGGGGTGGGTAATGTATTTAATAAATATAATGCTGTTTATTGTGGGTCATTGTACTGTTTTTATTGTGGGTACTGGGGGTGGGGTGTTTCCCCAACGGTATGTGGGTAGGCCTCCCTTGTGGGTACTGACTGGGTGGTTAGGCCTCACGGGGGGGGTTAGTGTGGGAGGGTATGTAGGCATCCCGAGTGGTGGGTGAGGGTGGGTTAACCCCTTCATGACTGTAGCGGTTAATAACCGCTATGGTGATTAAGGGGTTAGGGGACATTACTTTGTATGTTTTAATTTTTGTGTCTGTTTTGCAGAAGCAGAGGGGCCATGGCCAGGATGGGGGGGGGTAACGGTATGTGGGTAGGGGGTGAGGGTGTTTAGACCTCACAGTATGCACATTGGGTCCCCCCCCCCTCCCCACATTTACATACACTGCACTGACAGCAGGGAGGGAGATTTACTGGTAACAGAAACATCTCTCTGCCTTCAGTGTAATCTGTTTAAAGCCCCCTCCCCCCTAATGTGTGTTTCTGTAAAATCTCTCTCCCTTCAGTGTAATCTGTTTAACAGAAACATTAGGGGGGAGGGGGCTTTAGGCCTTTACATCTCTCTCCCTTCCGTGTAATCTGTTTAACAGAAACATTAGGGGGGAGGGGGCTTTAGGCCTTTACATCTCTCTCCCTTCAGTGTAATCTGTTTAACAGAAACATTAGGGGGGAGGGGGCTTTAGGCCTTTACATCTCTCTGCCTTCAGTGTAATCTGTTTAACAGAAACATTAGGGGGGAGGGGGCTTTAAACAGATTACACTGAAGGCAGGGAGATACAGGGAATGTACTGTGTTGTTCATCATGTATTTTGTTTATTGCAATGCTGTGTATAAAGTATAAGGTTTTTTACAATTAGATAGATGTAATCCTTGGTATTGTAAGGGTTAGCTTTGGTTTTAAATTGTGTTTTCTGGTTGGTACTTACAGTATATATTGATTTTTGTTTACTTGATTGGTTAAAATAGTTGACTTGCTTGGAAGTGTTTGTATTTACTGGTAGAGTAGCTTGCAATTATATTGTTAACATTCATTTGCAGAATGTATATGGTGCATAGATTTTATGCATCATTTATACAATGTAAATGCAATGTACTGTGTGGATTGGAATGTTATGTTTTATATTGTAAAATCAGTTAGGATTATTAAATGGATTATTATTATTGTCTGTATAGAGAAGCGTTATCTGTAGGACAGTATGATTTTGATAACCATTCTACATGTATTTGTATATTGGTTCATCATGTGTGTATATATACTGTATACTGTATATATCTATATATATCTATATCTATATCTATATATATATTAATATATATATATATATATATATATGTGTATACAGTGTATATATATACACAGTATATACTGTATATGTATAGGGATTGTTATTATATATATACTGTATATATATCCAGTATATATAAACAGTATACTGTATATTTATTGCTCTTCATGTATTTATTTATTTATTTAGATTTATTTATTAATTGTGGGGCTGCTGTGCGTGAATTATTTTTATTGGGGGTGAGGGGGGTGTTTGGCCCTTGGTGTGAGTTTAGGACTTGCAGCAGCAGCACAATTAATACATAAATCTAAATAAATAAATGAATATAAATAAATACATTTAAAATACATTTTTATTGATAGTGTAGATGTGCAGAGGGTCTCCAGAGCAGAACCGCACTGGTTTCAGGTCTGGGGACCCCCTGCTCCCCGAGATACAGGCCCCTTTAGGGGGTGCCGGTATCCCTCTGCTCTGCTTGGTTTACAGGCCGCGATCACGTGGTCGGGCCCTTTAAACCAAGCAGAGGGATACCGGCACCCCCTAAAGGGGGCTGTATCTCGGGGAGCAGGGGGTCCCCAGACCTGAAACCAACGCGGTTCAGCTCCGGAGACCCCCTGCACATGTACACTATCAATAAAAATGTATTTCAAATGTATTTATTGTCATTTATTTATTTAGATTTTTTTTTTTTTTTTTTGGCGGCTGCTGTGTGTGTGTATTTTTTTTATTGTGGGTTGTGGGGGTGGGTGAATGGGGTATTAGCCCCAACGGTGCTTGTTTAGGGCTTGCGGGGGGGTAGCGGGAGGGCTTAACCCCTTCATGACCGTAGCGGTATTAACTGCTACGGTCGTGAAGGGGTTAAGTGCACCCGCAACCCCCCCTCAAGTCCTAAACTCACACTAAGGGCCAAATAACCCCATCACCCATCCCCACTACACACAATAAAGCGGGCACGGTGGGTTAACCCCTTCATTGCCTTAGTGGCTATCCGCTATGGTAATGAAGCAGCATTTCTGTATTTTTAATAATATTGAGCAGAAGCAGGGGGGGTCCCTGAGCATTCATTTCTGGCTCAGGGAACCCCCTGCTCACTGTACAATATTATTAAAATACAGAAATGCTGCTTCTTTACCATAGCGCATAGCCGCTAAGGTAAAGAACGAGTGTTTATTTATACTGTATACTGTATGTGTTTTATTGATACTGTACATGTGCAGAGGGTCTCCAGAGCAGGACCGCACTGGTTTCAGGTCTGGAGACCCCCTGCTCCCCGAGATACAGGCCCCTTTAGGGGGTGCCGGTATCCCTCTGCTCTGCTTGGTTTACAGGCCGCGATCACGTGGTCGGGCCCTTTAAACCAAGCAGAGGGATACCGGCACCTCATAAAGGGGGCTGTATCTCGGGGAGCAGGGGGTCCCCAGACCTGAAACCAACGCGGTTCAGCTCCGGAGACCCCCTGCACATCTACACTATCAATAAAAATGTATTTAAAATAATTTTTAATGTGCGGATGTTTGCGCAGAGAGAGAGCAGCGGATCTCTCTCTGCTGCAAACACATCTCGCCCCCGCCGCCCATACAGTAGTATCATTTATGTATGTGCATATACAATACAGTATGTGTACAGTACTGTATGTTAGGGCTTATAGGGGTTGTTGTTATACAGTATATATATATATATATATATATATATATATATACTGTGTATATACAGTACTGTATATATATATACTGCATTACAATTCATGAATTTATGCCATCTGGTGGACACGCGAAGCATTGCAGCCTAATAAATCCTGATCATTATCATTTAACAGATCAGCCGCCCGTCAGCCAGGCATGAACCGTGGCTGGGAAGGCAAACGCAACGCGGCTTGTCAGAGGTGAGGAGCGGCGCATTCCAGGTATCTGCCAGGTACAAACTGGGCATTTGCTCGAATAAAGTGTGTCGCAGCAGTATATGATAGAGCTCACTGCAGTACAGTGATACACAATGTATAGGCTGGACCACTGTTCTAATGTCAAGAAGTGTGCATAATGTAATCGGGCTATATATATATATATACAGATATATATATCTGTCTGCCACCTTCTAAGATATAGTAAACTGAATAAACTCAATTTCTCTATCTCAGCATAAAGGTTGAAAAGGGGGTGGGGTTCAACTGTTAACCCTATTTATAATAATTATAGCGGTAGCGCTGCTTCCCCTCTCCCCCCCTCTGGGAGATCAGCCCTTGCTATCGATGTGTGGTGCATAGTACCTGTGGTTGGTTCGCAGGAGAGTTGAGGGTCCGCGGTGACATGGGGACAACAGCGCAGGCTTTTCTTTTAGATGTGGCAGTTCAGACTCCATGGTGCGAGTGCCTCCATCCACAGTAGGATCCAGCATTGCTTGAGACAGTCCCCACTATGGACCCAGTCTTCCATGCCCCCCACCCCCTGATGGACTGTAGACTCAGACAAGGGGTATATAAAACAGAACTTCTTTATTGCATCCACTGCAGATAGTATGGTATTACCGCGGATAAGTTCTCTTTACACCGGTTCTAAACCTGTTGATGGTACCTAGGCCAATTCTGGAGATTGAGGCCTGGCAAGCTGCCATGTACTTCTCCTCAGCCCCCTGATGGGGCTGGGGGAACATCTCAATCCCACGCAGGAGAGATCCAGACTGACTACAATTTAGAGCTGCCTCTTCCTTAGTGCAGAAGGGGAGGACACCAAGTCTGTGTCCAGGATTGGGTAATATCAGGCCAAGTTCCACCTCCACTCCTGCCACTCAAGGAAGCTGCATGATGAGGGGAAACCCAAGATGAGGGCCTGACACAGCCTGCAGCTACAAGGACATACGTGACAGGGGAGGGGGGAGCAGTATAGCCAGACTAGCCATGGCTACATAGCATTTATAGATCCTGATATACATTACTGCTAATTAGTCATGGAAATAGTGTGGAGAATTTATACTACGGCATTGGGGTTTATCAGAGATCTGGACATAATGTGTCATTTGAGAATAATTATGCATTTCCTTCCTCCTTTCCAGCTCCACCCACAAGTTTTTTAGACCTAGTCAGAACAAAATCCATCAGCTTACCAATAGAAAGATGAGGCAGAAACAGGGTGGAACGTTTGAGACAGGGAAAGCTGAGCCTATTGAGGTTCGGGTCAAGGCAGGAAATTACCATTTCAGAGGTAAAACAAGGGCAAAATTACAAATCCCAAGTGATCAACCTCTCAGATAAAACATTGAATCACCATTATTCAAATATCCTCTAAAAAAAGCCTTTCCTTCTCACCCACACATTCCTTAGATCACTTTGAATGCATCAAAGATGTAAATTTATTTTCAAGAAAACTGCTATTACATACATTTTTATTTAGAAATCAACAACTAATGAATCGCAATGCACATTATGAAGACTTCGATGCTGAAGATTATGCATGTGTTCAGGTACTAAGTATCCAATTTGAAGAGAGTGTAAAAACACCAGGAGATTTATAGGGATGTCTACCATCACCCCACCCTTTGAACCCAATGCTAATGTAGAGATGTTTCCAGGGATAGTCATCCGTGACATTGGCAATCTCTCAAAAATAACAAAGGGAAACAGTTTTAACTATCAAGAGTTTATCGCCCTTAAAGATCTAGAGAACTCAATAAAAATACAAGTTATTAAAAAAAAAAAAAAAAATCTAGAGAATGATACCAATATCATCATTAAACCCTGAGACAAGCGTGGCAATATTGTTAACCTAAAAAGATAAGCCTATGTCAAGGATTAAAAAGAAAATGGAGTAACGCTATTTATATGAGATGATAGGTGAATATGTGACAAGCAAATATGAAGGTATAAAATGCGTGTACAATTATAAGGAAATTACAAATGTGTTACAATAGTGATAGTACACATTGAAAATACAAAGATTATGATAATACAAAGTGCCACACATACAGTATATAAATATATAGACAGTATTTGCAAATTGTCCCAATGAGATGGTAATCCAGTGGGGGAAAGATGTGAAACGGAGTCCAAACACAGCGGGGGAGATGTGGCGGCAGCGGGGTGGGGGGGGGGGACACATGTATTCAATATTACATTCCCTGGGCGAAGCCGGTCACAAAAGCTAGTTTATTATTTAAAAAAGAGAGTACAGTATGTGGCTCCACACACTACATTGAGCCCAGGAGGCTTGAATAAGTCTTCATCTTTTTTCACCTTTTTATTTGGAAGTTTCCTCATGCTAATATATATATATCAGGATACAACTCGTATCATACTTACAGGCTATGGAAACGGCTACATATGTTGTCCTTCTGTGTACATTGTTTCTGATACTTTAGTAATGGAAGATAAACAAAATATTAATTATCAGTCTATATTAGGTGTGCAATTTACTCTATAATATCAACAATATCATGGAAACTGATACTCATTACATTTCTTTTTCATTTATATTCATCACCTTGGGGATCGCTTTAAGAGTTCTAGGTGTATTCTGATTATACTAATGCAAATATAATTTTGAGCTTGTTTTGATTGTTAGAGGCGGTCCCTGAACTTTAATATACAGTAAGTTAAACTATCTTCACTAAGGTTTTATTTGACCCACTGTGATATACTGTATATAAGCGGTCCTCTTACACACTCATACAGCTATGCATTTAATAAACACCCTGTTCTGATTTTCATTTTAATATTGGCACTTTCACTTAGAGTACAAGTTACATTTATTATAATTGGGTTGTTATTATTATCTTTAAAGACATGTCAGTTTACTGTACTGTATATACACTGTAATACATTATGTGGACTATCCTCGGCCCTTCTATATAGGACTTCCCTGGAAGTATGTATTATACTTATCTCAAAGATCCTTTTGGCACAACGTTTCTGGACCTCCTTTCTCTCTTCATATATCAACTTGGTATATCTTTATATGGGATTTATTTGAGTATACTTATGTGACGGTAGGGGGTAACCAGGCTCTCAAAAAAGGTCAAGCCCTGTTTTGGTAACCTCTGATCCGAATATTAGGGTTCAAAAGTGTCAGTTTTTGAGCCCAGCAACTGTACATTCATAATGTGTATTGTGTGGCAATAAAGATTTTTTTTGTGTGTTTTTACCTTTCCAGGGATACCAGCGAGCAGGGATTGCTAGGGTATGAGTTTCAAGGGGGATTTTGTGGAGAAATTGTTGTCAGAATGTGCCTAGGTAGTTGGGGTCCGGAATTGACGGTTCCCCATAAATGTACCCGGGAATCATGCTTGGTTCTCGGATACATGTATGCACATTGTCCCGGAAATATCTACCCTTGAAAATGCTTGTGCGACTCACTGCTGGGGTTCCCTGCTTTAGCATAGCCCAGAAAGGTAAATGGGACAAAGGGAAGCAAAATGTCCCTGTAACCATGAGGGGTCCCTAGGTTAAGGGTGATGCTCAGGTAGCCCAGAACCTGTATTGGGGTTCATGGGCACTCCAACCATAAGTATAAGGTTGTGAGGGGACTCTTAGAGACCAGTCCAAGTCTCTTAGATAGTGTGTGGGGAATAAATGCTAGTAGAAAATAAAGTGCAGCTTTCTATTCTATTTCCCATACCCAGAGTCTAATGATGGAATAAAAGTATAGTTTATTAACATTGTGTTTTATACTGTAATATACTGTTGTGCACGGTAAATGAGCTGGGACTTTCGGAACCAATGTTCAGACAGGCTACCAAGGCTACCAAGTTGGTGCCAGTATGTCTGCTGAACATCGGAGATGAAAGCCACCAAAGGATGCCTGAGGTGTGAGAGCCATTTGGGTAGCAAGGAAGGGCTCAAGTACCCACGTCCTGGGATGAATGGCTGTCGTCATGTATGTGATCCTACAATGTTACTGGGTCCAAGAGCTAACTCTCTGGGACCCTTATACATGGAGTAAGGGTAACCAAATGGGCTTGACCTTTATTATAAAGCCTGGTTACCCCCTTCCGTCACATCTCCTCCTCTCTTGATCTATATCAACCTCCTTGGTTATGGCACACATCTTTCTAACCCGCTGTCTTGGCTAAATTAACACACACTTCACTTGCACTTGCTCTTCTGAACATCTATGGAGGAAATCTCTTCTCCTCTATGAAAACTTCTCCTCTCCTGTTTTAACTTTGCTCCCTCTGAGGCCAAAAAGACACTACTTTTCCTCACGTATTAACATTCAGAAATACCAATCCACACCGTTCTTTCTCTGTATTTGACTCCATTCTCCGACATTCGCCTCCCACTTCCCATCCTTCCATCACTTCTCCTCAAGCCTTTGCAGACCCCTTTGATTTCTCATTATGTCCCTGCTTGTCTCAAGTGCTCTACCCATAATGGTCTACTTTCGACCCCTTCCACCTCTGTTGCTCCCTCTCACGTTAAACCTTTCTCCCTTACTGTCCCTTACCTATGGAACTCCCTCAAAGTCAGTATATGCAAATTGCCTTCTCTCTCCACACTTAAGTCAAACCTTAATACTCACCTCTTATATGTATTTCAATAGCCTGTTCAAATGGCTACTGTCCCGGAATCATAGTCATTTCTACCAACCATTGTGGCCAAGCACTGCCATCTACTGTACTTATTCCCTCATCTGCTTTCTTTGTGTCTCCCAACATACTATTTTGATTGTAAGCTCTACGGGGAAGAGATTTCGTATTTCTCTCTCTCATTTCAGGGTCTTACCTTTAGATAACACAACCATACACAAGCCATGTTATTTGAAGCTAAGAAAAGCCAGTGTGAATTTAACCTAGAGTGCCAATCCCAGTGATCACAACTGAGCAGTTGCGTAATCGCGGCAGCACTCACGCTGGAAACTGAGTCCTCCTCTTCCATTTCCATGCACAACAGATCTCCCCTGGAAAACAAGCACTCCAAGAGCATGATGTAGCCACTACATCACAGGGCCCCTGAATTGCCAGACACCTAGATGTAGTGGCTACATCCTGGGGCACGCAAATGGTTAAACTGACATTAAGCCATGCTAATCAGTTAAACTAACTATTAAGTTGAAGTTTTACAGTCAATGTCCTAAGGGTAGGTCTATCATAGTTACATAGTTACATAGTAGATGAGGTTGAAAAAAGACGTAGGTCCATCAAGTTCAACCTATGCTAAATTTAGACAACAGATACTTTATCCTATATCTATACTTACTTATTGATCCAGAGGAAGGCAAACAAAAAAACCCATTAAGGGGAAAAATTAATTCCTTCCTGACTCCAAGAATTGGCAATCGGATTAATCCCTGGATCAACATCCTTCCCATGTATACTTATTTGGTATATACCTGTATACCTTTACCTAAAAAGATGTCCAACCTTTTTTTGAACAAATCTATTGCATCTGCCATCACAGTCTCCATGGGTAATGAATTCCACATTTTAACTGCCCTTACTGTAAAGAACCCTTTCCTTTGTTGCTGGTGAAATTTCCTCTCCTCCAACCTTAAGGGATGGCCCCGAGTCCTTTGTACTGCCTGTGGGATGAATAGTTCTTTTGAAAGCTCCTTGTATTGTCCCTGAATATATTTGTATATAGTTATCATATCCCCTCTAGAAGCCTCTTTTCTAATTTAAATAAATCTAATTTAGCTAGCCTCTCCTCATAAGTTAGAATGTCCATCCCCTTTATTAATTTGGTGGCTCTTCTCTGCACTCTCTCTAGTTCCATAATGTCTTTTCTTAGGATTGGTGCCCAAAATTTTACTCCATATTCAAGGTGTGGTCTTACTAATGCTTTGTAAAGGGGCATAATTATGTTTATTTCCCTTCCATCCATTGCCCGTTTGATGCAAGATAAGATCTTATTTGCCTTTGCAGCTACTGCATGACATTGGGCACTATTGCTAAGCCTCCTGTCTACAATCACTCCTAAATCCTTCTCCATCAAGGATTCCCCCAATATATCTCCATTTAATTTGTAAGTCGCCTTTTTATTGTTGCATCCCAAATGCATAACCTTACATTTATCTGTTTAAACCTCATCTGCCATTTACCTGCCCACGTTTCCAGTCTCTCCAAGTCCTTCTGAAGAGAAATTACATCCTGCTCTGATTCTATTACCTTACACAATTTAGTATCATCAGCAAAGATGGAGACTTTGCTCTCAATCCCAACCTCAAGGTCATTAATAAACAAGTTAAAAAGCAGGGGTCCCAGTACCGATCCCTGAGGTACTCCACTCACGACTTTAGCCCAACCTGAAAAAGTTCCATTTATGACAACCCCCTGTTGTCTGTCCTTTAACCAGTTTTCAATCCAGGTGCATATATTATTACTGAGTCCAATTTTCTTTATTTTGACACCAACCTCTTGTGTGAAACCGTATCAAAAGCCTTTGCAAAATCTAAGTAGACCACATCAACTGCATTACCCTGGTCTAAATTCCTACTTACCTCTTCAAAGAAACAAATAAGGTTAGTTTGGCAAGATCTATCCTTCATAAATCCATGCTGACTATCACTAATAATTTTGTTTTCCATTAGGTATTCCTGAATATTATCCCGTATTAAACCTTCAAGTAGTTTCCCAACTATTGAAGTCAGGCTTACAGGTCTGTAATTTCCCGGTTGTGATCTAGCTCCCTTTTTAAATATAGGCACCACATCTGCTTTACACCAATCTTGTGGTACTGAGCCTGTGGAAATGGAGTCCTTGAATATTAAATATAATGGTTTTGCTATTACTGAGCTTAACTCCTTGAGAACTCTTGGATGTATGCCATCGGGGCCAGGTGCCTTATTTACTTTAATTTTTTCAAGTCGGTTATGAACTTCTTCCTCAGTTAACCAATTGTTCATTAATATGGAGGTTGTGGCTTCCTCCTGTGACACTACTATTGAACTTGATTCTTCCCTGGTAAACACAGAAGCAAAGAATTTGTTTAATACCTCAGCTTTTTCCTTATCTCCAATAATCTGCCTACCCATCTCACACTGAAAGGGTCCTATATTTTCTTTTCTCATTTTTTTGTTATTAAGCTACTTAAAGAACTTTTTTGGATTGACCTTACTTTCTATTGCAATCCTTTTTTGATTATCCATTTTTGCTAATTTGATTGCCCTTTTGCAATTTTTGTTACATTCCTTATAATTCTGATACGATGTCTCCGTCCCTTCTGACTTAAAGAATCTAAACGCCTTCCTCTTGTTGTCCATTTCCTCCCCTACCTGTTTATTTAGCCCCATTGGTTTTGACTTATTTCTTTTATACTTATTACCCAAGGGTATACACTGATATGTGTGCTTTTCTAACAATGTTTTAAAGACCGCCCATTTATCTTCTACATTTTTCCCTGCAAAAACATCATCCCAGTGTATTACTACTAGATTAGACCTCAGTTTATTAAAATCTGCCTTTCTAAAGTTTAAAGTCTTTGTTGAACCCAAGTAATTTGTTTTTTGATAATTTATTTCAAATGAGACCATGTTATGATCACTGTTACCCAAATGTTCCAGGACTTGAATATTTGTTATTACTTCTACATTGTTTGATATGACCAAATCCAGAACTGCCCCTCTCCTGGTTGGTTCCTCAATAATTTGGGTCATATAATTGTCTTTAAGCACCCCCAAAAACCTGTTTCCTTTTGTTGTAATGCTAATCTCATTGCCCCAGTCTATGTCTGGATAATTAAAATCCCCCATTATGCAAACATGACCCAGTTTTGATGCCTTCTCCATTTGCAAAAGTATTTTAGCTTCCTCAATCTCACAGATATTTGGTGGTTTATAGCATATTCCCACAAACATTTTCTTTATACTTTTACCTCCACTGCTAATTTCTATCCACAAAGTCTCTACATTTTCATCATTCCCTTCATAGACATCATCCCTTATAATAGGTTTTAGATCCGGTTTAACATATAAACATACTCCACCTCCCCTTCTATTTGTTCGATCCTTCCGAAACAGAGAATAACCCTCTAAATTAACTGTCCAGTCATGAGTTTCATGACTATCAATAATAGTTTCTAAGGGAACACACTCCATGGGTCCAACATCACTCACCTAGTGTAATGGGTGCTCGCCACAAACAGGACGGAACCATGAGGCCGAGGTGGGGATATTTATAAACCGACCAGAAGATGCAAAGCAGCGTCCAGGTATGGAACTCGTTGTCGTGAGAAGCCCGGTCATGGTAGGAGAGAGCAGAGTAGTAGGAGAGCAAGCCGAGGTCGAGGAGTGAAGTGGTACGGATCCTAGAGGTCGGCAGCCGGGGTCGAGGAGCAGAGAGAGATGGGTCATAGGGGTCACTAGCCGAGTCGAGGGTTGGAGAAAACAGCAGAGTAAAGGCAAGGCAAAACAAGACAAGGCAGCACACATCACAAGGGATTATGTACAACCAACTTCCTGGTGGAAGAGGCTTAGCCTAAATAGCAGGGAAAGTCAATCAGGCACAGAGCTGCACAGCAGGCAGGAGCAAGACCGAAGCCAATCAGGCGACCGGAGCTTGACGGGGATGGGGACGGAGCAAGCAACCGATCCTCAAACATAGCAATTCACTTAGTTTGTATTTTTGAACATAAGGAGAAAAAAGATTTTTGTCGTAAAGTCCGGAACAATTGATATAATGACACATCCAAATTTACCTAGCAAACACCTGGAGTAGGAATAAAAGAGAACCCCTTATATAAAATGAATAACTTGTCTTGTGTTATACTAAATATTATGGACTAATATATCTTTCTTGTCTGTTAGTTCATAAAAAAACAGGACTAGAAAGACTAGAGATCAGTTGTTCTCACCGTTTTTTATTCCTTTTGTATGGTTTAAATCATGAGATTTTTTCAGTCAAAAGAACACTTGATAAAAATAAGTTCCCAGTTAGAAAATAATTAATCAAATTAGGGCGTTGGAATCGTCTTGAAATGGAAATATTCCGTTTTAAATTACATACTTTCTTTCTCCGGAGCAGTGGCTGAAAAAAGTACAAATTTGCTACGCTGGAGACAGTCTGCCGCATTCGCACTGCTGGAGGTCCATGCTTTTGGATCGGACCCTCCTCAGCATTAATTTGCTGGCACCAGTACCACCGCGGTCACATTACCGCAGCTTGCCCGCTGCCGAAAACAATAATACCGACTACATCTGTATGTTAAGACAATATGAATTTCTTTCAAATATAACTAGTAAAATTATTTTAAATACCAGAGGTTTACAACAGCATTAATAATAATTCTAATAATAAATGTTACAGTTCAACGTATGCCAAAAAAAAAATTGAAGTCAATTCAAACTACTGACATTGCTTTAAGTCCTGACATAAAACGTAGGATAAAAGTTTAAGGATTAATCCATCTTGCCCCATTTCTGTAACAGATGGTTCTAATTAGCTATCATTACTAAGCATGACTGCACTCTAATGTTTACATTCGTGGTATCACTAGACTGCAATATTTCCATGGAAAACACAGAGTTTAGCTTCCTACTCATTTATTTTAAGGGGAATGTTGTTTTAACCTCTTTGTTTCCAGGGATTGCACTACTGATTTGCAGAGAGAACGCATCTTGCTAATGTAAATAATTCCTCAACACAACCCCCTTTTTTTGTTGTTGGTACTGTACACTGGTGTGCAAAGGAACAAAAACCCATACAATCCCAATTTGCTGTGAGGTCATGATAAAAGATCAAGTGTGTGTTACAATGAAAGAAAAATGTTACTCAAATAATGTTAGCCGTTTTCCCGTTTTAGTTTGTTGAATAAAGAGCTCACAAACTCTTGGTGTGTGTGAAAGGTAAGCTCCTGGCCTGGGGTAGTGATAAGGGCATAACTTAACTAAGCAGTTTCTGGAGGCCGCAAACGTTTGATAACTGCCTCACTTTTCGGTGGGAATTAAAACTAGGGTGTCTAACAGAGTGGGAGTATAATAGTACTACACCAGGAAACCCCTTCATTTTTAAAAAGAGGACACAACCTTAGTTAAGATGCTTGCCTACTTTGGCCTTTATACATGTGATCACTGTGTTAAATGTATGGGTTGTTGACCCGGACTGGTAACAAAAAAGGAATCTGCAGATTCAGATTTAGGGCGTCTGAGGTTACAACATTGAAGTAATTTATTTGTCCAGAACACCCAAGTCACTTTTTTTGGAGTACATGATAGAGAATGGTGAGGAAATAGAGGTTTGGTTAACAGCATATAGCTACAGATTTTAAAATGTATTAATTGGTATGTCTCCTTCAATCAATTTGAAAGATCCTAAAATTTAATTAACAATTTGGTGTGTCTGAGCTGATTAGGCAGACCCCTCCCTTAATTGTTAGTCAATGTGACTGTGTTTTAGAATACTTAAGGCAGGATACCTTGGCTGTGAGCCATATGGCTGTGTAACATCAAAGTGTGTGTGGAGTTAATCTTGGAGTTATAATTGGAGGTGAATATTGGAGGAAGATCTGGCCTCTGAACAACAACTTTAGAACTGTGAGAAATTAACTTTCTAAAAGCTGTGATTATTTGTACACTTCCTATCCTCCAATAACTGGAAAGTCTCTCCTCCTGTATCTCACTATGCCCTCCCTATTGCTTTTCCTGTTTACTGTTTCCTCACTCCTTGGTGAATGTCCCTGTTCTCTCAACCTTCCCCACTCCCCACTGCACCATTATTTATACACCTCTCTCCCAACAACCCTCAATAAAAAACAGCCACACAAAACCTCTATTCACACCCTCTATCTACTCCTTCCTGCTGCTGGGGATCTCCCCTAAGCCTGAAGCCAGACATACATACCTGATCTCACTCATGTGTCCCTGCCATCTCTTCTCCTGTAAATGGTGTTAACCTTTTCATCTAACACCGACTAACCTTAAAACTTGCCCCACAAATCAAGCATCCCAATAGCAGGCACTCATGGCTATTGTCCCACAGTCACTTATACCACCCATTGTGGCCAAGCACACCCATCTACAGCACTTATTCCCTCACCTGCTGTCTCTGTAAGTTTCCCCTCAAACCTCTTAGATTGTAAGCTCTTCGGGGCAGGGATTTCCTTTCCCATTGTCTGATTTTTGCTGCACTTATTGTATCATTATAATTCCCTGTACTGTATTCTTTGTGAAGCGCCGAGTACACTTTTGGCGCTGTATAAATAAAGATATACAATACAATACAGCGTCTAGGAAATGTTGGCATTTATCCACAGTCGTTTCACCACCAGGACATTAGACTGCCCGGACAATGCGCCCCCACCGGTATTGTGACCCCTAACTCTTTACCCAAACCCCTTACCCTAAAAACCTTAACTGACTTCAGGGCTGAAAGAGGCTAATTGCCCATTTCCGAAGTTAACATTTAGCTGCTAAAAAGGTGAATATTTGAAAGAATTTCTTTTTTTAATATATAGCTATTCAGTTTATGCAAGGGAAGGGACAAATAATGGAGTTTGTAAAAAATAGCGAGTAAAGAATTTATAAAAAAATATCCCTGCTTAGAAGTCCCCAGAAAGATAACACCACAGCATGTTCATTGTCATTTTGATCTTGACGTGGCTCGTGCCCCAATGACACTCATGGTGCCCTTTTTTCGCATACCACATTATCTCATCCCAAGCTAATGAATTATGTAGAAATAGCCATGTTAGTCAAGTTGCGATAGCGAAGAGTAAATAAGTACTTCAGTATTAGGTGATACTTTTTTTATTTGGACTATTTTAAGACAAGCTATCGAGAGTGCTCCTCTCTTCCTCAGGTCAGCAATTCTGATTTACAAAGATTCCATACATTTAACACGTGTAAAAAATAACAAATAACAATATAAGACGTGGAGATGTGGGGAAGTCATTGCAGAGGGTAAATAAACAGACAGCTTACTGTTATTATTATGATTAGGGTTACTGGGATATTTGGAAAGCATGTAGGACCATATAACTATCAGCAATGTGAAGGGGTTTACAGTGGGGGAGAACGGTTAAGAGTGAAAATTAAGGAGGTATGGAGAAACATTACAAAAAATGTAAGAGCTGCACAGAGAGAGCTGCATCTCCTGGCACAGCTCTTACAGGTGATTCCACTGTTTTTTACTTTATTTTAATAACACAGTATTGAAGCAGGGGGTCTCCGGAGCTGAATCACATTAATTTCAGCCTCGGGGAACCCTGCTTCCTGAGTTACAGGCCCCGGTATGCTGTATGGTAGTAACCGCTAAGGTAATGAAGGCGTTAACTCATCCAACAATCCTCCCACCCTGGGGCAACTCCAAACTTCACCCACCCCATTTACCCCCAATAAACCGGGCACTGGTATTTAACCCCTTGATTAACTTAGCGCTTAGCCACTAAGGTAATGAAGCTGTCTGTAAAAGTATTTTTATTACGTAAGATGGAAGCGGGGTGTCTCCGGAGCTGGTATCAATGCATGTTAGCTCCTGAGACACCCGTCTTCAATCTGATGTAGTAAGAATATTTTGTCTTCATTAGAGTCACATCGCTGATCCCATCACGCCACCATTCAGGTGGTGAGATCAGAATGTGCGTGTTGCAGCCACAATGTGAAACGCGGAGCTACCTGAATAGCTCGATTTGTCAAAAAATGCGAGTCTGAGCATTTTTTTTAGCTCGTCCTCGGTTTGTCTTGCAGGATTGATATCGATTGGGAAGAAGCAGATTTAGAGAGTTTGCCATGTTATTGGAGGTTTCTGAATAGCTCGAATGAAAAGTGCTCAAAACTGTCTGACTCACTTATCAAAGCTACCTGAATAGGCCCCTTATATTATCTGTTTTATTAATCTGTGTTAAACTCATGGAAACTTTGTAAATCATAATTGCTGACCTGAGTGTAGCGCACTTTCCCCCACCCCCTGGGATATATGGCGGCTACTGTGTGTTGTGTGTTACCTGTGGCTCACAGGAGGCCTGAGCCTCCACTGCTGGGAGCCTGGGGTGTGCCAGATCCATATGGTGACAGCGCCTCCACCTGTGTGGGATTCTACTATGATGGATAACCCCATCACAGGACCCAATACAATGATACACACACTGATAAGAATAACAGTTTACTGTATACATAAGAGAAAGGACAACACTATAACATCCCCACCAACTAGGCCACGCATGGCCATAACCCCACAGTGCCCTCCAACTTAGAGTCCACACCTAATGGGATATCCCCCAAAGTACTGAGGGGCCCAACCACCCTGGTGCCACAAGAAGCAACCAACCCAATGTGTGAGACAGTACTGCCCACAACTGTGTGTAAAGTTGGTGCACTTGTTGATACCTGCAGGGTACTCCAGCACCCGGTAGCGCCGACTAAACACAAAGGGGCCATCCGGTCCCACGCCGTCGTCATCAGCGACGAGTCCACCTCCACGTTGGGTGGTGTCCAGCAGGAGTGTCCCACCTTTACAGTCTCTCACTCGGTGCGTAGTGATCTGGTCCCAGACCACCTGATGCCAGGGTGCAACAGCATCCTGCTGTGTCCCTCACACTGGTACTACAGGGGCAGTGTCAATAGCTAATGGGCTTGCCCCTGATGCAACCACAAGCTGAGGGGAGTCAAGGCCTAGCTGAGGCCTATGGGGGTCTATGGCATAGTGCAGGGGTCACAGACGCCCTATACACACACCCTACCCTCTGCTTGTCCCAGCTCCAACTAGTGTGGTCTCCTCACCGTGCCAAATGTATCAATTTCTGCATGGGAATGCTGCAGCCCTATTGGCTGTGGAGGTGTCATGTGTTTCCCAGCCCCTTGTTTCCCAGCCCCAGTTGTAGTTCCCCATGCGGAGCTATGTAGTAATGGCCGCCGCTATTGATAATCCACTGCGCATGCACTGGGAATACAAACCAGGCCGCCGAAC
The DNA here is from genome assembly GCF_040206685.1 of Ascaphus truei. Classification (NCBI taxonomy): domain Eukaryota; kingdom Metazoa; phylum Chordata; class Amphibia; order Anura; family Ascaphidae; genus Ascaphus; species Ascaphus truei. The sequence goes on along the minus strand of NC_134483.1, from coordinate 149,363,995 downwards.
TCTTTTGTGCATTTGCACCATCTCACGCATGAGTGGCCGCACTGAAGATGGTGGCCCCTAGCAAAGGGAGCTGCCGGGAGCCTCCGGCGACTTTGTCACCTGCCGCACCTGCCGAGCGCACCCTGCACCACATCGGGAGGTAGGGGAACCACGGGGGCTATGGGGATGCCCAAAAGGGAGACTTGGCCACATTAGGAAGAGAGGAACACTCTCGAAAGCTTGTCTTAAAATATCAATTATTAGTCCAAATAAAAAAAGTATCACCAAATACTGATGTACTCATTTACTCTGCACTATCCAAAGTTAAAAGATCATACTCTTTTCACTTCTGCATCACATATCTCCCTTTCACACAACATTTCTGCCACCTGGTGGGCAGACCCACTAAATACATTCAGATGCTCAGATACATAAGGGAACACAACCAAGAAACAAATCAGTCTGTAGTAAAATGCTAAGTTGTTTTTCCTAACTCAGAAGACTGTAATGGCAGATATAATGGATATCTTTAAAAAAAAAAAAAAAGGCAGGACATCTTTTTAGAAATGAACGGTATACAGGGATATACCAAATAAGTAAACATGGGAAGGATGTTGATCATGGGAGAAATCAACAACCAATATTTAGAGTCAGCAAGGAATTTACTTTTCCCTTATGAGAGATCATTGGATGATACTGTTTTTCACGGAGGTTTTTTTGTTTTCCTTCCTCTGTATCAATAGACTGCGAAAATAAATATAGGATAAGTATCTGGCAACTAAGTTTAATATAGGTTGAACTTGACGGACGTGTCTTTTTTCAACCTCATCTACTATGAAACTATGTAACTATGTAAAAGGAGGGGTGAGACCTCGGAAAAAATATATTAATTTCAAATACTCTCGAATGTGGAATCTTAGACCAAGAAGAAATCTATAAGAGTGATGGAAAGGCATAAAGAGGGGGTTTGGTATAAGGAATGGATATATTCAGTTATCATGCAATTTTTCTTTCATCCACTTTACAAGCAATACAACCTCACATAAGGTACCTAGATACAACGATGAAAAGCATGGCACATGCTTAACATTGTACATTTAAAGTATTTTTTGCTGTTCAAGTTGTTAGGTTTGATCCACATGTAGCCATGGCTGGTTTTGGGCTACCAGTCTGCCCTCCTCCTGGCAGTAAGCCCTAGTAAAAGCAGGCTTGCCAGGAATAATCATGGGTTTTCCCCACTTCTATGCAGCCTCAGTGAGTCACAGAGAAGGCGGTGCAACCAGGCCTTGTGTCCAATCAGGGGCATGGGGCTGGTTCTTGCGTTGCCTGTACTTAATGAGCTGCACTTCCTGATTTAGCCAGTTGTCTCTACCCTTGAGAGAGGCTGGTCTACCCATAACAATTGTGCAGGGCTCTGCCAATCTGTGGCCCTCCCTTAGGGGAGTGGAGGGAGACTATTACCCTTACTCCACCAGGGAGTAAGGGAAGAGCTAGGACTGCTTCTGGAGCCCTAGGCCGGGAGTGCAAGGTCCAGGGACATCCTGAGAGTGAAGGCCCTAAGCTCTGTTGCTGTGTTATCTGCTGTACTATTGAAGAGTGCAATAAAGTGTTCCAGTGCATATCATACCTTCCTGCCTAAGACTGCAATCTATCCGGGGGAAGAGTTAAGAAGTTCTCCTGCAGGGATTGCACCCCACCTCCCTGGGGTCTGTAAGAGATGGAGGCTCTGTCACCGTGAGTACAAATCAGTTTATACCCCTGAAGCCTGTTCTGACATCCCCAACCACCATGCGGGAGACTCAGATCTACGGTGAGCCAGCACCACACCATGTAGCAGCATTGTAATCTCCCAGAGGGGGGTGGGGGGGGGGGGCATGGGTTACACACAGTCTAAACAAGCTTTTGCCTACAGTACATGAAAAATGTACATGAAATGAAAAAACAATGTTAGCTTACCGTACTACAGTACATTTACTTGATACACAACCCTTTTCTTATTTTACATGTAATTTACTGGTGATAAACAGCATACAGTACATACTGTATTCATAACAGTACATTCATTATTTAGCAAATTAGAAATTATAGATCACTTATCCTGCTTTTTTCCTATGAAACCTCAGTTAAAAATGCTCAGAGAACATGAACTGTTACGAGAGAAGTGCAGAGGAAACAGATGTATCATATCCCAGTCAGCTGTTCTAAAACAAATAATACCAGCATTATCTTTAATTAAAAACAAACTTAAATCCATTTTAGCGTTTGTAATAACTAGATGAAAATCCCATGCTTAGACATTGTTGGCAGAATTTCTGCATTGCAGAAAACATTACTCAAATCATTATTAGTTTCATGTTATATATTACACATTATTTTGGTGGATTTGGTGGATACGTTAAACATAAACAGTCTTAGTCAGCTCAAAACTCAAACCGCCTAACACGGGAGACCAGGACCTTTAACAAATTTATACCGGGATCATTCACTAGGCAAACCACAGTAGTTGAATAAAATTAGGTTTATTCGGGTAAACCCGCATACACACAGTGAAATACAAAGATACAGGAAATATACACACTTGCTGGGGGTGAAATCTGGGCTAAAATGGGTGCAGGGTGCCCGCTTCAGAGGGCTTACCCTGACCGGGATATATACCTGGGATTCCTGGTCCTCTTTTTGGCTTCAGTTCCTAGCCACGACCACTACGCTCCAAAACGAGAACTTGGACTTCGCATCTGAATTAGTCTCTGCAAGACAGACTTTCTTAGCTTCAAAACGAAGCCGGCTGCTCTGCTATTTGAAACAGAGCAACTTTAAAAATCCCGTCCTCGCGTCATTGACTCAAGCCACAAGATGGTCTAGTTCTCTGACTGGGGCTTCTCCTTACATGCCTTCCGCTGTTCTATGTTCAGCATGGAGGTAGGAGGAGCGACCAATCAGAGCGTGGGAATTCCTCTCCGCCAGCCAATGGGAATAGGGGCTCGTCCTTTGTCTGATGTCAGAAATGGGGGAATGCCAAACTGGCTTGAATGCCCTGTGGGTGGGGCATATGAATTGATCAATGGGAAACGCGCCAACATTCTGCCGCTTCTCCCAGTCAACCCATTGCCACCTACTGGGCAGGCTCCACTGAGTCTGGCAGACCAGAGGGTCCTCCCCGCAGGGGGTCTCTGTTCTCCAGACTCAGTACTCTGCCCTGGTCACTTATCAGCCTGACACCTCTCAACATCCCGTCTCCCCTTTGAACTATGATGTCTATGCCGGCTGAATAGACATTTATAGTAAATGCACAACTCATAATAAAATATATTTTATTACACAATATCTCTTGGAGAGACCCATATCTGTGCAGGAGATGGAGGATATTTGGGCTTGAAATCCAAGCGTCTGGGGGATACCGTGCAGCCCCGATGTAATTCCACTTGCATATCGACAAATAGTGCCTTCACATCGGGGAGAATTAGGGGACTACCGGTATCTTTGGCCCCCGAACACCTGCAAACAAAATAATTGCATTTTGACCCAAATATCCCACATAAAACTTACACACAAGAAGTTTCTAGGACAAAGGGAACATGGAAAGCAGGGGTCACTTTATGTGAAAAGGTATCAGTAATAAAAAGTTTTTTCCGTGGATTTAATAAAGCTTCTTGATGCGACTTTAAACGTTGACTTTCTTGATTTCTGTTAAAAGTAATTTGCCACAATCTTCCAAGATTATACATTTCAACTGTCAAGTTTTGGGCTGATAAAGAAACATTTATTTCTCAATATACTCCTATATAAGATATATGTAATATATCTGTAATCAAGTTCTTACATGTGTTCTCAAAGATGGTAACACTATGTTCTCCAATCCTTCTTAGCTCTGGTGTTATCCATCTAACCTACTGATGGGGCGGCCGTTCTTCGAACAGATCTCGAATCAGTTTTCGTGTTGACCGCTGTATTCCATTCGGTATTTCCGCGTTTTGACCACTATTCATGCCGCGTTCGCGAAATCCGGCACCGGGCAGCCACACGCGGTTGATCTGTTTAATTTAATGATTTATTGTTTCTTTGGATGCAATTCTTCGCATATCCGCCATGTGGCAGAAGTTAATGAATTATAATTTAGTTGCTATTCTTTGCGTATCCGCCAGGTGGCAGACATTAATGCATTTAATGAATTCTATTGAATTGTAATGTGCATGGTACAGTGCTATACTTTGCTACTATGTAAGGGTGCAGGTGTTTAAAACAGATAGCACCCACGTCTATACTGGTACATACTTACAGTGGCCCATTGTGAATTGACCTTGATTTTTCAAAGACGTTATCAAATTAGGCGTTCTTAATAAAAAGCTTTAAATACTCAATGTGTGCCTTATTTTTTTTTCCATTCTTACCCCGCACAATTGCTGAGTGGACATTATGGCTACATCACAGGCGTATAAAAAACCTGACTGTAGTTAAGCATTTTTAATATTTTCGGCAATAAATGCTGCAGCAGATAAAATGGCGACTGTATCTGAAATATATAAATATTTAATTTGGAACTACGATTTTTACAAGTTTTCACCAGACGTTCATGGGTGGAAGCGTGCGATAAGAAAAACCTTAAGTAACGATCAGTGTTTTTTTCGCATTGCCCCTCCTGCCGGAGACATTTGCGGGTATTGGGTTGTCATGCCAGAATTTCACAGTATGTTTGATCGGAAAAAGACAAAAGAAGGGATTTGGATGGACCTCCATTATCGCTTTTTTTTAAAAGTTGCTTGCGCATTGTTTGCCAAGTAGGCAAACATTTAGTGACAGTGCCATTTTTATTGATAGAACAATTGTGAGCTTTATAGAAAACCTTATACTGTACAGTATGCTGCTTTTTTAATATTCAAATCTTTTTTTACATTGTACAGTACTGTCATCATCACAACTTTTCTTATAAACACCAAAAATATAAATGTATATCTTTTATTCTATACAGTATGTATTATTTATTATTCAATGCTTTCAACTTTTGCAACAGTACTACTGTTTTTCTTTTACTGGTATGCGCATGCGTGTACAGTACTGTACTGTGCTGTACTGTACTGTGCTGTATGTCTCATTTTTACTTTTTTTTTTAATAACAGGTTAGAGAAATGCCCTTGCATTACATTACAGTATGTGAAGTGCAATGCTTTGTTGAACTGTTCATACAAATTTCAGGACTGTGTTGCCTATTGTTATACAACGTAATGGCCAGGCCTCGGGAAAGTAATAAGGCACAAGTAAGTATGATACAGGTAAGTATGGCCCTAAAAATAACCATGTCTGCATTTATTGTTTCTTTTCATTTTCAGAACTGCCGCAATGAAAAAAGGAAGGGGGGATGTGTAAGATAATAGTACGATGTTCATGTACAAACCAGCCTGTATTGTATCTTACACAAACCCCCTCTCCCACCCTCTGTCAGTAGTTACTGTATAGAAATTCATTTTTGCCACAAAAAAAAGTGTTTTTAATTTTTTTTTTAATACTGTATTGTTATTGTTTAATCATTTCTTTCAGTTAATCAGGCACAATAAGGTATGATACAGGTACTTTACAGCACTGTAAGTACTGTATGGCTCTCAAACTAACCATGTCTGTATTTATTGTTTCTTTTCATTTTCAGAACTGCCGCAATGAAAAAAGGAAGGGGGATGGGGTGGATGTGTAAGATAATAGTACGGTGTTCATGTACAAACCAGCCTGTATCTTACACAAACCCCCCTCTCCCACCCTCTCTCAGTAGTTACTGTATAGAAATTCATTTTTGCCACAAAAAAAGTGTTTTTAAATTTTTTTTTAATACTGTATTGTTATTGTTTAATCATTTCTTTCCGTTAATCAGGCACAATAAGGTATGATACAGGTACTTTACAGCACTGTAAGTACTGTATGGCTCTCAAACTAACCATGTCTGTATTTATTGTTTCTTTTCATTTTCAGAACTGCCGCAATGAAAAAAGGAAGGGGGATGGGGTGGATGTGTAAGATAATAGTACGGCGTTCATGTACAAACCAGCCTGTATCTTACACAAACCCCCCTCTCCCACCCTCTCTCAGTATTTACTGTATAGAAATTCGTTCTTGCCCCCCCAAAAAAATTGTTTTCAAAACAATCTTTTGAAATACTGTATTTTCAGACCTGCAGCCCCCTCTCTCCCCGATCCCCCCCCCCCATCTCACAATGCCATAACAAAGAGAAAGACAAGAGCTACTGTACTGTATTATACATTAAAAAATAAAATCTATTTTTTAAACCGACCCCCTATTGCAGACCTGAAATTCTTATGAACAGTTCAACAAACAAAGCATTGCACTTCACATTAGTTTATAATATATATAAAAACAAAAAATGTTTTATAAAAATTATTATATTTTTATTGTTTAATCAATCATTTCTGTTAATAATGCAATAACATTCTATAGAAAAATACTAATTCTCCTGCATTAAGGATTATCCAACATGTCTTCTGCCCAGCTCATGATAATCATGCAACAGTACATTTACGTGAATGGCTCTGTTGGAGGGCTCTGTTGTTGTGTTGTTGATAAGCTTTGAACTTCAAGTTGACTTGTTTTGTTACAGTACAATAGCAGTTTTAGAAGGGCTTGCTTAGCTCAGCATGTATCTCACACAACATGTTAATCTTATTACTAGTGGGGTGTGGAGTGTTGTGTTGAAGAAAAGGCACGTTAGAAGGGCTTAACTTATCGCACTTGCGCATGCGTGGCATGGTTTGTGAGAGGTGTTGATAAGAAGTTGAAATCCTTGAGCCTTGTGTGGGTGCGGGGGGGGAGGGGGTGCGAGCTGTATGAAGGATTACCTGTACTGTACTTCAAAGACATACAGTATTCTCAACAGGTCATCATAATGTTTTGATCCCCACACCCCCAAATAAAAATCACAGTACTACAGTATGCCACCCACCTCAAAAAAGGACGTACATGACTAGTGTGGAATTAAAAAGCAACAGTTCTGTTTGGTTCTCATAATATCCATAATTACTATGCAAGCCCATGGCGATAATCCCAAAAAATATATACTGCATTTGTAAAACTTGAATCTCATAATATCCATAATTGCTATGCAAGCCATGGCGATAACCAAAAAAAAAAATGTTATACAGGACAGTATATATTTTTAAAACTTCAACTAACTTCTAAATGAATGGGAAGTTATACACGCATGCGCATTAATAATCAACAAGGTCCCAGGTCCCAACCAAAGAGAATTACACGCAGGAGCAGAACTGTGAGAGCAGGCTCGGGAAGATTAAAGAAAGCCACAAAGCCAACCATTTGAAAATGAATGGTTTGTCAGAGGTGTTGATAAGAAGTTGAAATCCTTGAGCCGTGTGTGCAGGGGGGGGGAGGGGTGCGAGCTGTATGAAGGATTACCTGTACTGTAGTTCAAAGACATATTCTCAACAGGTTATTATAATGTTTTGATCCCCACACCCCCAAATAAAAATCACAGTACTACAGTATGCCACCCACCTCAGAAAGAACGTACATGACTAGTGTGGAATTAAAAAGCAACAGTACTGTTTGATTCTCATAATATCCATAATTGCTATGCAAGCCCATGGCGATAACCCCCAAAAATATATACTGCATTTGTAAAACTCGAATCTCATAATATCCATAATTGCTATACAAGCCCATTTCGAGAAAAGAAAAATACTGTAAATACTGTAACAAAAAAAAAAAAAATTCAGACTTGAACTTATACTAGGAAGTCATATACGTATGCGCAGGAATGTACTATAAGGCCACGCTCGGGAAGATTCACACGCTGCTCTGTGTATAATACAGACATTGAATTGCTATTGGATTTTTATGACAACAACTCGCGATCGCCCACTTGAGTTTCTCGACGGTATTGCAGACAACGCTAAAATGCCCTTTTCTGATCCGGACAAAACGATAAACAAGCCGCGTGTTTAAGTCGGCACGATTCAAATAAATTGTGCGCCATCGCATGGGTATTCCGATCTACACACCGCATTAAATGTTCGAATAACGGCCGTCCCATCAGTAACTGCTATTCTGCTAAATCTTTATGCAGAGAAATACTACTGTACCTACGTGGGCATTCCATATTCTGAGTGTTAGTCTCTATATAAGGCTTTACCATGCGTCTTTGTCTATCTGGCATATCGTATGAGTAGCATCTTTCATATAAAGAACTCGAACTTGTCTGACTTTCAGAATCAATGACTGAATTTTCACAGGACTGTCCAACAACAGCTGTCTGTCATATAATCTTAGCCACAACCCTATTATTAAGTTAGTCACACCCTTTACTTCTCAAAGAACTTCTTCAGCAACTTTCATCATAATCAATCATATACTCCTTAGGAGATAATTAATTATGTTATAAATAAATCCTGCAACAATCACGCACCATTCGTATCACATTCAAAAACTATAAAGTTGCTAAAGGATATATCTAATGCAGGCCCTTCCGACAGCAAGACTCGGGCTGCACCAGAATTTTTTTTTATAAACAGTCGCTATAACCTACGCGTACACTTTTTAAAATGGTGTTTTCCTTATTAAAATGACATAAATTTCGCTGGTATCTCTCTCCCATCCCCTCTCTCTCAACCCCACCTCTATCTACCTCTCTCCCCCATTCTTTTTTCTCCCTTCTCCCATTCCCTCTCTTTTCTCCTCTCCCCCTCCCCCTCTCCATTCCCCCTCCGCCCTCCCTCGCGTCCCTTTTCTCCCTCTCCCTCTTCCATCCCTTTTCTCCCTCTCCCATTCCTTCCCTCTCTTTTTCTCCTCAATCATCTCTCTTTCCCACTCTCTCACTCTTGCTCTCTCCTCTACCTCTTGCAATCTCCCCCACCATACACACACAAATCACACACATACAATACAGTACCTCCATCAACCACAATAGACACACAATACTTCCCTCTCCCCCACAATACACACACACACAATACTTCCCTCTCCCCCACAATACACACACACACCCAATACCCCCTGCCTCACAATACACACACACACACACAATATCCCTCCTGCCTCACAATACACACACACACAATACCCCTCATGCCCCACAATACACACACAATACCCCTCTGCTCCACAACACACACACACACACACACACAAACACATTACCTCCACCCCACAAAAAATACACACAATACCTCCCTTCCCCACAATAACCCCACACAATACCCCCACAATAGACCCATAATACAACTTCTCCACAATACCCCCCGCTCCAGATAAGCCCCACAATTCCCCCCTGCCCCACACCAGCCCACCTTCCCCACCTCCCTCAATAGCAATTACACCTGTCACTTTCCCCCACACCTTACCTTGGGGGTTCCGGCCAGCCTTCTTCCAGTGCACACCAGCGATGGAGCATCAGGGGAAGGAGGAGACAAGCAGGTGGTGAAGGCGGTGTAGAGGCACACAAGCATGGAATTAGGAGGCCAGCGGAAGAGGAGCCGGAGCAGCTGCACACCAGTGGTGGAGGCTTCCAGCAGCAGAGGAGGCGGCTCAGGTGTGCACCAGCAGGGGAGGAGGAGGCCCAGCAGCAACTTCCAGCACTCACCGGGAAGCAACAATCACTAGTCACGGGACTCCTGTCCCAGCTCTACCTACTGTTGGCTCGTGGGCATGGGCTGCATGGCGACACATTGTCGGCTGCATGCGGGCCGTGAGTTTTAAAGCCCTACTTTAAAGTAAAGAATCTTTGCTAGAGAAATTTGATGCCTTGTGTAATTTCCTATCTAACATTTTTTTAAATGTTACTTCTACTTGGGTTATTTTTTTACCTTTATCTGTGCATACGTTCTTTTCCTAATACATATTAAAAATAGTTAAAAAAAAAAAAAAAATACATAATAAAGCCACACAAAGTACAATGAAAATATTATGAATAAAAAAAATTACCCAAAGCTGATCCCACAGATGATTTTGCCAATATTGTAACAGTTTTTTAAAAACTTATTCCACCAATCAGATCCTGACATTACTGACCATTAATCTTCTGTTTCTTTTAACTTACCCTTTTCATGTTGAAAAACTATTTCTGCTTCTTTTAGTTGTTTTTGGAAAACTTCATTTTTCTTACTTTCTTCAGTCAATTTCTCTCAAGGAAACTCATTTATTTGGGATATATTAAAGTGCAATGGAACTATACTTACATCTTGTGAAAGAATATGTGACTTTTGACCTGGATCTCATGTAAATATATTCTTATTGGGTTTTCTTCAATAGAATACAATCCCTTTAATAAAACCTGGAAAGCAAGTTTTCACTATTTCCTTATCTATCACTTGTACACATATCTATCCTTTTCTTACAGGATAAACAAGAGCATGAAATGTTTTTACAGTCTCAATCCGACCTAAAAATGATGTGTGATTATGAAAACGTGAATGATAAATAAGCTTAGCTTGGTGTGGAAACAAGTTATTTTAGAATTAAAATGTAAATGAGCAGAAAGATCTACTTGTTCAATTCTTGCTGTAGTTGTGGCAAAAAATCTGGATATTGGAGACTATAATATAATATTTGGGTATGGTAATGGGTACTCCTAATACTGTCATATGAAGTAAAACTCGTTCTTTTCCTATTTTAAGTATTAAAGAAGTACTTGTACATACAGTACATAATTTTTCCATCACAAGCACTTATCCATAAATGTGGGATTTAGAGCAAATACAAATTCCTCTGGCATACTTTGTTGTATTCCTAGAGATGTAGTACCACCTTGTACTTTATTCCCAATAGTCCTAATAGTCTTGTTGTTCTTTTTTTCTGATAAAAATACAAAATATTCAGTCTCATAGGTGATGGCAATAATGGCGCTCACTGCCAAGATCAACAGGATGTAAATGTCGATGTACAGTACTATCTGGCGTTGAATTATTTTCTATCATGTACAGTAGCTTTTGTTGATTTTTCTTGAGTCAGATCCTTCGATATCATCTGTAACCCATCATACAATTACTGATGACCTGTAAAATAAAGTAGCATCTTTATATTGGTACATATCATTTAAATTATGCCATGTGGACCAAAAAAACATTGCTGTCTGTATTTATTACGTACAGCATCAGGTAATCTTTGTACCTTTAACATTGTTTGACCCATAATGTCAATGATATCAAAAGGTCCTTCCCAATTTGCTTATCATTGACCTATTTTCCTAAATAAAATGTATCTGTAAAAGGAACTTATAAATGTTTAAATAAAGCAGCCTCAGAGCTCTGAGGATACAACAGAGAGAGAGAGAGCGAGAGAGAGAGAGAGAGCGAGAGAGAGAGAGAGAGAGAGAGAGAGAGAGAGAGAGAGAGTTAATTGCAGCCACTCAATTAACTAGTCTTCACCTGGACTAACGAGAGCTCTGTAAAGAGGGTCGAGTGAGACACAGGAAAGAGATTCCTTAGCTCACAAGGGAGTGGACATAAGGAAAATGAGGGCTGTGTTCTGAGAGGAAGACAAAAGGGGACCAGACCCCTATGCCTGGACCCTCAAGCAGACACCCACCACTGACCTGAAGGGCCACCTGTGTTAAGGTACCACTGAAAAGTTGGGGTGAGAAATGGGTAAGGGGATTCCCCCCCACCCCCACCACCACCCTTGCAGAGAGGAAAGTAAATTAGCCCTTACACAGTGATAGGTGTTTGTTGTTTTATGTATATTTTTCTGGCTATATGGTTTAAAGGAACAGGCAACAAAGCCTTATTTTAATGTCACCTTAAAATGGTCTCCATTTCATACCTCTGCACACATCTCTTACAGTATCATTATCTTAACTCCCTTAAAAAAAAATAAGAAATCAGGAGGAGGCATCTTTTGCATTGGAGATGCAGCATGCTGTAAAATTCTTTCACGTTTGTAACAATTGCAACCATTGGTTTTTAGCAATCGCGTCTTTCTGTGAAGAAGACAGAAATGGTTCAAGTGGAAATGTTAGTTTCATTTTCCTACTAGTTATGAGTTCAAAAGGTGTGTACTGAGTTCTAGAAGAATTGTACATCTAATACTCATGAGATAATGATTGTACCCATGTGCTACCCTTTTCTATCAAAATGTTTGCAATTCGGCAAGGAGTTAACCCCTTCCTCACCTTAGCAGTAGTAAATGCTAAGGTAAGGAAGGGGTTTACCCCTCCCACTACCCACCGAGAGGCCTAGCCACCCACCCTGGTGCAACTAAAAAAGTTGCAGTTATTTTTTTTTAAAAGGTACAGTTATTAACCGCTAATTACTCACCATGGAGGCTTACCCACCCAGGAGGCCTAACCACCCTCCACAGGGCAACTATCTCCACCCCCTTTACCCATTGATTGTCACAAAAAAACATTTGCCAATAAACCCATTGATTGTCACAGTGGTAAACCATGCCCACAATATTTCACAGCACCCAAAAAAGGGGTACAGGATGGGGTACCCCCTTCATTACCATAGCAGTTAGCCACCAAGGTAATTACGTTTTTTTAAAACATTTTGTTAAATTGGTTTGAAGTAAGGGTCTCGGAGCTGATCCGCTTTCATTTCAGGTTCTGGGAACCCCGGGTTCCTGAGATACAAACCTCTCTGTAGGGGGTGACAGTTTCTCAATACTGTTTAAATATCCCGGTCACATGCGCCGAGATGCGGGAGATGTAAACTTGCAGCTTCTGCTCCGGAGACCCCCTGCTTCATTAAAAAAATTAAATACATTTTTATTTTCTTCATTCCTCCCCTCTCCCTAATTTTTTTTAATAAAAATTAAGTTTAAAGAAAATAAAAATTAAATAAAAAAGTGCAAAAAATTTTTTAAGAGCTGCGCAAGGAAACACAGAGAGAGAGACTGTTTCTTTCTGCTCTGTCTGAGCAGCTCTTACAGACTGGTGGCTGACCTGGTAGGATTAATGCTGCAGGAGTCCTACAGTATTCAGAAGCAGAGAACCCTGCAGCGTTAATCTTTCTGGGAAATGTACTACCCTCCCAGCTGCGAGAGCTGTATCCGCTATAGCCACTTCAAATAATGGTTATGGAGAGCGTAAGTCTTGCTACATCTGTATCTCAGCGAGGGAATGCAATTTAGTAGTGCCACATTATTATTTGATGTTTCTTCCATGGATAGCGCCATTCAGACTCTTTAATACAGATATTCTCTGACAGTTTGCACCTTAAGCTTTAACCTAAAATACATGGGGATTGAATCTGCAGAATGAGAAAGAATTCAATAAATCCATTCAGAAGCGTTTAGTGTTTAGTGGCTATCCTAAGCATCCGCCTCCCGGAAGTCCCTGTACAATCTTCTTTAATGTGCTGTGACAGAGATTTTCCTGCCAAAATATATACATCTTGAGGTCAATGGTTTTGCGTTTTTTCTCCTTTACTTGAATCTGGAAATATGATATGCAGGTGGCTTAACATCCTGAAATCATCTATCATGTCAGGGTTTGTCTTAATGCATTATAACACCATCCAGGATATGTAGCTACTATTGCTTGGCATTCATTGCATTTGAGAAACATTATGCAGGATAATCTCTAGAGGTTTTCTTTTTCAGAGCTCTGACACCTGCAGCCTCAGCTTTTTGCCTGTTCACCCCTAACATTAGGATTCACACACTGAATAATATCCTAGATGTTCGTGTCTCCATTGCTTTAAATAACTTTATCCAAGATACCTACTCTCTGACAGTTTTCTTTAGATTTCCAAGCTGGCAGAGGAAGAATTCAAAGCTTTGAAATGTACTTTGTCCTCCAAAGACCTCTCTTCTTCAATATGAACTCTTTGTACAAACCAGATCAAGAATCTGTATATTCAGTGCAGCTTGTATATCCACGTTGAATGAGACTGTAGTCTTGAAAAATATCAACTGTGTAAAGCTGGGGGTGTTTTCAGGTGTGATAATAATTCAAACTATGTTTTATATGAGAGGGAGAGAGGAGACTTTATATTTGCATAAACCAACGTTACCTGCCACCCCCTTCTCCTTTTGAACCACAGCGTCAAATGATGCTGCGTCCGTCACCAACATGACGTTGCACATCATTGTGTTGCCATGATAACGCGACGTCATGTCGTTTGACGCTGCGACTTCGCATTGCCATGGGCCAACGAGATGCCATGATGTCATGTTGGTGACATCTGTTCGGAAGGAGAAGCAGGACAGCAGGTAAGGAGGTGGCCCCAACAGCTACTGTAAATGGCTTCCCATCAGGCCCGAGAGAGCGGCAAAAGTATATGGGGGCAGACATTTTTGCCACCCAAAAATGTTGCCACCCTAGGCCCGTGCCGAACAGGATATCCGCCACTGCACGCTGCCCTTTTCCACGCAATTGTTGCTAATAAAGAGGGGTGTGGAACCAAAAATTATGTAAAAACATTTAGTAAATTGTATATCGGATTTCAAGCAATTGTGGCATGTGCACCATTATTTTAGTATTTATACATGACCTCTAATGTGTTTGTACTGTTTAATCATGTGTTGCAATGTGCAACAATGCTAAGTAAGAATAGAAAAATAAAAATGTACAATGACTAGTTATAAAATAAATAAAAACATTAGCAAGAATGTTCATCCACCACCAGAACAAATTTGTTAATCAGTATAAACAGTACATATTACAGGAAGAAAGCATGGTTCATTTACCAAGTGAGTTGTTCCAAGCCTTGTCATCAGTTTACAAGATAAATAGTAACATTGTTGCAAGAATGGTAACATGACTTGGGGAGAACTCAATCATATTCATAAGACATTACTAAAATGAATGATTAATGAACAGCTACTGTATGTATTAATGCCTCATTGAACAAAGAATCAAAACATTATCTCATGAATGTGATGGTTTACTTATGTACCCACCCCCCCCCCCCTGGGATATACACGGCTAGTTACTGTCTCTGTGTGGTGCTGAGGCATACCTGTTGGTCCAGGAGAACTGAGTGGATCTACGGTGTAGTGGAGATCAGGACAGGCTTGTGATGTCATCTGGTCCGGTGTCAGCGCCTCCAGCTTCAGGGAACTCTGGTAGTACCAGAGGCAGTCTCCGTCTGAAGCACTCTCTCATGCACCTCCTCACTGACTCAGTCCAGGCAGGTATATGATAGAACAGGGACTTTATTGCATCACTGCATAGGGGTTACATCAGCGGTTACAGGGTCTCAGAAGATTCCAGGATTCTGGATGATGCATGCTCTTGAGTCTGGAGCCTTTAGATATTACAGGCAAGCCATGAGGCCTGGCTGGGGGAACTCACATCCACCTCCCAAGGAAGAGGGGATCAAACTAACTCACTAACCTTTGATTCTTCCCTTCAGAGGAACAAGAAGGGGCGGGCTCAAGGTCTGTACCTATACCAGATAAGCTGTTACCAGGCCATGAGTCTCCAGCACCTTCAGTCACTCAAAAGGGAGCAGGAGGAGGGTCAAAAGCCCACATATAAACCTGTCACTGCTCAGACTGCTTAGGACTGACGTGACAGGTAGAAGGGACTCACCATGTTACACTTATAAGAAACACAATGGATCGGCACTCATATAAATAAAAAAAGGTTGAAAAAAACTTAAAAAGTCCTTATAGTTTGCTCTGAGTGGTTGATGTATTTAATGCTGTTACCTTCTCACTGCATTAAAAAAAAACAATCCTATTAGTATAACTAACATCTCTTTATATATCTCCACCAGTGAGGGGCACTTTTGTTCTTTTATTATCTATTTATTATTCAAAGTGCCACCAATACAATACAGCATCATTAATCTGTTTTTTCATCCACCATCAAGGGGCAGGTTTGGTGAATCTAAACCATCCCCCTTTTCGTTTAACTAATAGCGGATTGGATGCCTATTCATTGGTATCAACCAATCATCTATGTGGATTGGTATATAAAGGACCCCAAACAGGTGCCCCTGATATCGCCTGAAGAAGAATACTTTTGTATTCGAAACGCGTCGCGAAGGGTGTCGCTGGTCTGTTTATCACATATAGCCAGTCTTCACACAAGTGTTTTTATTGCTATTTACGATCTTAACGAAAAACGGACGGGCACCTCCGGGACTACTACAGGGGGCCTCATTCGCTGCGCATGCGCGTTACGCAGACCATCACGCCGACAAGCGTGTGAAGCTGAAAACGCAGCACAGCCTAAGAATACAGCCCCAGCGCGCGGGGCTTGTTCCTAAAGACTGAAATCACCCCCTTTTCATCCCATCTGTTGCCCTACCATAAGAAGTTACGATCGTGATCTGGACCATTAAAGTTTTTATATATGTAAGTGTTTACTACTATTTTTATTTGTTGTGAATACACATTATATCTCAATCTTGGTGCGCTTTTGTGTTTTTTCTTTTTTCTTGGGACTTGGTATCGCTGTTGGAGTTTTCCTGCTGGGATCCATATTGGAGGTGGGGGCAGACACCTTCAACATCAAGAGCTGCAAAAGATCAGAGAGGAACAACCATTCCAGTTTCCTAAAGAGCAAGAGCGCGGACTGGACTCATTTTTTTAGTATAACTAACATATTCAATTACTGTTTCTTCAGACACATACTGTTAGCAAAAAAAAGCGACGTTTCAGGTTGATTTAGGTCAAGTCGATTTAGGTAAAGTAAGTTTATGAAGTTGATTTGAATTTTGCACCTTAGGCTTCTATTTACTAAAGACTAACGCCTGCAAAACTAGTGTAAAAAAACTGCACCATCGTTTTCAAAGATAAGTGTTTCACTGGAAGAAATGTAAGTATTTCTTTTGACCAATCTGGTGCATTTCTTTTGCACTGTTTTTGTCCCAGTTTGGAAACCGAGAAGTCTTGACTAAATTACAACCCTTGTATCTTTCTTTTCTTTACAAGGGTGAAGAATCCATTGAATGCAACTATGACTGTTTAAAATTATACATTGATGCCATCTACTGGTGATTTCTATGAAAACCTTATATGAAGTTGCTTGTGATGTCTGGTTAATCTACTGCTATGAAGAGGTGTTGACAAGGCCGCTGAAACTATTTAGTTAATACCAGGTTTGTATATTAAGGCTTAACATATGCACATTAAACAGTGGGCCTGTGTTGTGCAGATTACAGATGGGATTAAAGCAGTTTAAAATGTCAAAGAATACTCAACAATTAATTAAATAATTTACTTACACGTTACATAATAATTTACTGGCAATATGCTGACTCTCTTATACGTGTGAACAAAATAAAGCAAGCTGGAGAGCCAGCACAATATCACAGTCCACCAAATGCTTGTGGGAGGGCTTCACTATATTTCTTCGCACCAGTATCACTAGTTTTGCTTATCAGAAAAAATGACAAATACGGGGTACATTTGATACCATTTCATGTAACAAGAAAAGTGCAACCTTTTTTTCAGGACTAATAAGGTTCCTTCTGCAGATAAGTATTCACACTCATCAATTATTATGTTAAGCAGTGGTGAAACAGTAGATTCAGCAGAAACAATGCCCTGCAAGACAAGTCATAGAGGGGGTGGGAGTGGGTGGGGTGGGAGGGGGGGAGGGGGTAATGGTTCTGTTGTGGTCACATTGTGCATCTCTATAAATTATGAGTTTAGAAGGGGCCCCAAAAAATGCAGACTGGGGTCCAGCCATTCTCTAATTATTTGCCACCAAATCTTGAGATTCCCGCGGGCTGAAAGGAAGCATGCAATATAATCTGTTGTGGCTTACTATTGGACGACCATTTAAATGTCCAGGGAGAACATTGGAAATGCGCTATTATCCAGATCTGGATAATAGGGATCTTGTCCAATACTGTGTTTGGGAGTAGTGGGGGTGGATAGTAGGGTGTCCATTTATTGCCATTGGGTTATCTTTGCTTCCATTGAGGGCATAGACAACCACATTTGTAATCAATGGGTGTATTGGATAGTATTGATAGTTGTATTGTATTTTAATGTTTATTGGGGGTAGAGGGCATGGGTGAAGGTGGTATTTGACCCTTGGTGGGTGTTTAGGCCTACCGGGTGGGAAGCAGGAGGGGTTAACCCCTTTGATACCTTAGCATTAGAAACCACTAAGGTAATGAAGAGGTTAACTCCTACCCCGAACCCTCCCGGAAGGCCTAAAACCCCACCACGGGCCAAATACCACCTTCACCAACCCTCTACCCCTCCCAAAGAAGGGCACTGATATTTAACCCCTTCTTTATCTTAGCGGTTTAGCCTCTAAGGTAATGAAGCTGGCTGTAAATGTATTTTTATTACATAGGATTGAAGCAGGGGGTCTCCGCAGCTGATATTAATCCGTGCCAGGTCCAGAGACACCTGTCTTCAATCCGATGCAGTAAGAATACATTTGTTTCTTCAGAGTCACATCGCAGATCCCATCTCACCACCCTTGAGGTGGCGAGATCAGAACCTGCGAGTTGCTTGCGAGTTGCAGCCGTGATGTGCATATCGTAGCTACTTGAATAGCTCAATATTTCCAAAAATGCAAGTTTGAGCATTTTTTGGGCTACCGCTTGGTTTGACATTGCGAAAGTGCTACCGATCAAAAAGAAGAAGTTCTCGGTGGCTTGGACGCAGAGCGAGCAAGTCGCAGGGAAGGCTAGCTCCGTCCAAATAGAGAGTTTAAACCTCATAAAGAGGTGACATCATAATAAAACATGCTGATAAAGGTGGGGCTGTGGTGGTTATGCATGCAGATCTATATCTAAAAGAAGCTCTCAGATAACTTAATGATACAGAGGCCTATTGCAAATTAGACAGAAACCCCACAGCCCCATATCTTATTGAGATTAGAGAACTGCTAGAGATGGGCAAGGAATTAGGAGTTCCCACACAACAGGAATATCAGTTTATATACAATCAGTTTCCCACAGTACCTATTTTCCACCATCTCCCAAAGATCCATAAATCTCTGGTCAACCCCCCTGGTAGACTGATTATATCGAGCATTGGATCTTTGGGAGATGGTCTTTCTAGGTACGTGGATCAATTTTTACAACCCATGGTTAAGACGCTTCCCTCTTTTCTACGAGATTCTACAGACTTATTGACAGATATACAGAAGATTACATGGTCACATTCTTATCGTTGGGTCACACTTGATGTGACCTCTCTATACACCATTATTAATCACACATTAGGTATTAAAGCTATTAGTTATTATTTAAATCACTCTAATATTCACTTGGCACAGAGCACGTTTATTGTTGATTCAATTATATTTTTGTTACAACACAACTACTTTCTATTTAACAACACTTATTATTTACAAACGCAAGGCACGGCTATGGGGACCTCCTTTGCACCCTCATATGCCAATTTATTTATGGGCTTTTGGGAAACCACTTATATTTTCGGTGATGCTAATCCCTTTAGACACTATATAATTTTCTATCGTCGCTATATAGATGACTTATTGATTATTTGGTCTGGCAACACCTCAACACTACATGAGTTTTTTGTGTATCTGAACAATAATTCTTTTAATTTAAAATTTACATCCAAAACACATGACAGCGAGATGGACTTTCTAGATTTGCACCTATACTTGTATACAGATCTTAGAATCCAAACAAAGATGTATAGAAAAGAGAATTCTAGAAATTCCTTGCTCAGAGCCAACAGCGCATATCCCTGACCCTTAATCAGAGGTATTCCGAAAGGACAATTTCTTAGACTTCAGAGACTCTGTTCAACAGATCAGATATTTTTGACCCAAGCAGAAGAACTATCGGAGAGGTTTAAACATAGGGGTTATAGAGAGGAAGACATAAAAAATGCATTCAATCATGCATTAAATATGGATAGGTCAGTACTTTGAAACAAACTAAATCTAAATATGAGAAAAAATCACAACAACAGATTAAACCAACTGAGGATTTACCTCTATTCATTACCACCTTTTCTAGGCAGGCACAACAAATCAGAGCCATTTTGACAAAACATTGGGGCATATTAAAACTAGACAAGGACTAGGATAATTATATACAAGATCAACCAAGAATGGTTTTTAGGAGGGCTAAAACCATTGGTAACAGAATCTCCTCTAGTCTATTTGATCCCAATAAAGAGATAAAACAAACCAAGATCAAAGGTTTCTACAGTTGCGGAAATTGCAAAGTATGCAGATATGCTTCCCCTATGAAACATATCAAAAATGTACATACAAAGAAAAAGTACAGTTTATGTTCCTTGATGACGTGCAATACCAAATTTGTTGTTTATGCACTTAGATGCACATGCGGCAGCTCGTATGTGGGCAGGACAATTCGACCACTTAGAGAGAGAATTACAGAACATGTCAGAACAATTATAAATGGAGATGAAAGATATCCAGTAGCACGTCACTTCTTAAAATGTCAGTTTGGTTCCATACAGAATTTCACATTTAGTGCAATTGAACACATACGTCTCCACGCTCGAGGAGGAGATAGAGAGTCTCTTCTAAACCAAAGAGAGATGTACTGGATTTATGACCTTGGGACATTGGCACCCAGGGGCATGAATCTAGACTGGGAACTAAAACATTTCCTTGAATAATGGGTTATGATATCCCTCATTTATCAATATAAATACATTTTTATACTGTTGTATATATTTTTTGTACATGATGATGCTCAAAATGTTTAACTATGCAAATTGTTTGCTATAGTGTACATATGGACATGCAATAGATCTATGTTTCAATATTTGATACTGGACACTGGTTGATGTCTATAGCCTCTTTAGATCACATGATAACAACGAGATATATGCTATAGAAATTTTGATTCAATACATTGGCATGATACATAAATGTACTTTGTTTAGTAATATCAAATATTTCTCTTTCATATATATGTCCGTACACTATATAAACATCTTTGCATTATATATGCTCACCAACAGACATCATGTTGCTCTGTTCATTTATCTATTTGTTATATCAGATGATTGATTTCAGATTATTGTTTCAATAGTATGATGTTCCATAAGCTTCAATATGCCAACTGATTCTTCTCATGTGTATTATGAGACCAGCTATAGGAATAATGGACAACGCAATTGATTTATGTTTTAATACAAAATGTCTTACATTGATTGATGTGTACAGCTCATCTTGAATACATGCTAACACTGAGCTATATGCAAGACTGGCATTTGCTCAGACAGTTTGACTAATCCTCTAGTATAAATTTGTTTTTGCATTATGTATAGTTGCCAATAGATATGATGTAGCTCCGTCCATTTATCTATTTGAAATATCATACCATTTCCTTGGGTTAAACGTGTGCCACAATTTGCCATGTACCAGACAGTTTCTCCATTTCCTGATGGTTTTATATTCGTGTTTTTAACTACTAATAGCTCTATGCTATATTTGTTTTAAATAGTTCACATTGTGTTTTGTATATAGTGCGATGCTCCCATGACACACACTGCTTCCTATGCCACAGCCCATAGGGGAGGCGAGTTTACAGTCAGACGTCCCATTGGTTGTTGTGTCTACCAATGGGTTTGTCTCTCTGAGCAACCCGTGCGAGATCTGTTCCCCGTGACGTCATCGCTGGGGGGCGGGGGCTTCAATATGTAATGGGGAAAGCATGCAGACGCGAATCCACTCTTTGACAAAGGGACTCTGGTCCCGAAACACATCAGAGTTACCCTGTACTCCGCATGACCACTCAATAAATCATTTTTATTACTCATACTGGTATGTAGCCCCCACTTTTTATACGGCTGGGCTCCACCACTGGACCCCACGGGACTGCTTTTTCTTTAAACCTCATAATCCCAGCCAAAAGTCAGCTAAAACAGCCCAGGGACGGCTCATAACATCCCCTGACTATATACCACCGCCCGCTGACATCCAGGCCGAGAAGCCCACGGAGAATCGGGACCCCGAGCACCCGCAGATACTGGCAGCGCGAGCCTCCCATACACACGCCAGCCGAGTGCACAAGATGGCCGCCGCACGCGCCTGAACAGGAGCGCGCCGAAGGCTGCAGCGGAGCACCGGGCGGCGGAGGCAGAATCTCAAACCAGGGCCGAAGAGGCGGGGACCGCGGCGCACCAGCGGCAGAGGTATAGGGGGAGGGGGGACGGTTCAGGATGGATCGGAGGGGGCCTCGCGGACAGGAGGGGGCGGGAGACAGCCATCTTGGAGCCGGAGCCCTTCTGGGGTAGCGCAGAGCCGGAGGCGACGACCATTAACCCCTCACCCTTTGCCCACCCCCCCGCCCCCGCTGTAACAAAGAAAGTAGGGGACCCCTCTCTGCAAGGAGAAGTGAAGGGGGCAGACCAGCCAGGAACGAGAACTCCTCTGTTACAGCCGTCTCCTACCTGGTAATCGAAGATGGCCACCACTGGCCCTTAAAGGGAGAAAGTCCAGATAAAATAATCACTACAAACAAACTAATAAAAAGCACAGTTCAAGGGGGTCTGAAAAGCACTGGGCTGAAAGCTATGTACAGTGGATAAGGTGAATAATTATCAAAGAGCGTTGTGAATGCACGCCCCCGCCCCTCCCCGCCCCCCTCACCCGATGAGACGAAACAGAGAACCAAGCAACTAGTCCCATGGACTAACAGAATGCCCAAGTGTGGGGGTGCATATATGGGATAGCTGCAAGCCCAGAAAAAAAGGACAAGACCCACCCTCAGCTCCCAGTATCCAAGGCAACCTAGCAACCAATATAAAAGAGGAAGACCCAGACCTGATTGACTTCTACACCTCATAGCTGAACGCAGACATCATGGCCCCCCCTAAAAAGCCATGGAAGCCGAAATCTTCCATGTTCTTCACCAGAAAGAGCGCGGCGCCCACACCAACGGGCAAAGAGAAAGCCGCACAAGCTCAAGATCGCTCGGACTCAGGGTCAGAAGCAGATCAGCACCCAGATATCAGGAAAGAACTAAAAACCTGGGTTAAAGAAATTAAACAGGCGTTTCATGAGGAAAACAAGAGGGTTCGGGAGTGATCACAGAACCACACTAATTGAGTAAAGTAACCAAGTGTATAATTGTGGTAATTAAAGATGTGGGTGCAAACTGTGAACTGAAAAGTGAATCAGACAAAAAGGGGGGAAGGGGAACACAAAATGGATGTGCCCCCTAAAAGAATTCACTAAACTGCACTCCTACATAGTATAAAATTTAACTTTTTATGAATTTACTTAAAACATATATTACCAAACGTTGTGTACTGTGTATTAAAAATAAATTAAATTGACAATACCGGGCATCCCTGTCAGTGAATATATGATTATACAATCCCAATTTAGCGAGTCAATATTGTTGGGATTGAAAGGGACAGAGGATGCTGTAAGTCAGGGTGTTAACCCCTCTGGAGCTACTATGAGAACAGTAGGTAAGTATATCCTACTCAGTGAGCAATTTAATAGTTGGAAATCCAGCAGTCCTGCTCAAGTATATACCAATAAGCACTTAAAGTGATAATAAATAATATATAACCATACATATGCTTAGATGGTAACGCTGACACATGCTCTATTGGTGGAAAATAATTCACAGCATAGTGGAGCTGGCACTCACAGTATCATTAGCAGTGAGTTACCCAGCAGAAAGGCTCTGAGTGAGCATATGTCATATGGAGCAGGAAGGCAAACTCACTGACTGTTGGTAAAAATACCCAACTAGTAGGGTCTACATAGATAGAACCAGGAGACTAAAGAACACTACATTAAAACAGCTCCAAGTAGGAGACTGACACAAGTGCGCGTCCAACGCGCGTTTCCCTCCAGCAAAGGAGCTTCTTCAGGGACAAATTTACTGGGGGAGAGAGGGCTGAGACCTTTTATACCCCTGCAGTACCCTAATTACAGAATTGATGATTAACAGCTGTTGCGCATGCGCAGTGCGTCGGCGCCCAAACTATCACATAAAACTACACAACAAGCCACAATAAACAATCCGAATGAATAGCTACACATTCAGCTATCAAGATGTCATATTTGTGTAGTTAAATGGTCATTTTTTATGCCTTTTAGGACTCACCAACAATATCGGCGTATAAAGACTGCACTGCGCATGCGTGTGGACTTGGAGAATCCAGCCAATGCTTCCCGATCATGTTGCGCATGCGCGGACACTTAGAGAATAGTTGTCATGTCTCGATCAATGTAATGAGCATGCGCTAGGTCTTAGGAACTAATATGTATTGCCCATCCAGCTGCGCATGCGTTCGGACTTAGAAATACATTGCTATAAGTGTCCGATCGCATTGCGCATGCGTGGGTAGTTAGAGATTATTGCCAGTATTGCCCCAGCGCATCGCGCACGCGCGAACACTTAGAAATTACATGGTTAGACTATTCAAACTCAGTGAGCATGCGCTGGGACTTTGACATTATTGCATAGTTGCCCTTTCAAATACGCATGTTTGAGGACTTAGGAGTTTTTTTGCTGCTACAAGCGTCCCATCGCATTGCGCATGCGTACGGAGTTCGAGATAGTTGCAAATTACCTACAATCACTGCGCATGTGCGCGGACTTCAACAGGAATTACTCTTACTGTCTGCTCACATTGCGCATGCTCTAGGACATAGATGCTGTCCACCGATTCACCAACCTCACCACGCATGCGTGGAAACATAGAAATTCATTGCTATTAGGGTCCGTGCGTATTGCGCATGCGTTGGAACTCAGAAAATACCGTCAATATTGTCTGTCCATATCGCGCATGCGCAGGCACTTAGAAATAATTTTCTTTTCTTTTCTTGGTGTCCGATATTGCGCGTGTGAAGTGACATTATATTTACAAAGTGCCAACACATATCAGGTACTGTATATAACAAGGGTAGAGAAGGGTCTACAAGACCTTTGTGACACATTATTATAGAGAGAAATTGCACATATAAGATTACATATACAATCCCCCAACATTATATACTACACAATGTGTCATAGTGTAATGTAGTGATAAGAGGGATAATAAAGCATTTTAAAAAACATGTGACTGTATATATGCGTGTATTTATTGTCTCTGCTAATTAAATTCTGCACATATACTCATCGTACACAACACCTAAACCCACTGCTGGGTTTTAGGGCTCTGGTATTATAGTCACTGATATAAATAATAATCCTATAATATCTACCAATACCAAATGCTGGGAACATAGAAAATGGCATGGAAAATGGCATGGCTGCTCATGAGAGTAACGCACACGTAGGCTGTATATACACATCAAAAATGGAACAGAAAAATAGAGAGATACGGAGGTCCGACCAAAGAGCCCTCTCGGGTCAAATAAAGGGTGTGAAGGTAAACCCCTCATTGAGTCCATTCGGGCTCCTGGTTTTAAGTTTATAAATCCATTCTGCTTCGATACGAAGCAAGGATTGGTCACTATTGCCCCCTCTCATGGGACATTTTAACTGATAAATGCCCATGAACTTGATTACATTGGTATCGCCGTTATGATATTGTGTGACATGTCTGGCAACAGATGTTTCCGCAGAGTGCTTAATGGAGTTTATATGTTCGAGAACACGTCTGCGTAGTTGTCTTGTCGTTTTTCCAACGTATCTCTTACCACAATTACATGTGATAAGGTAGATAACGTTGGGAGTCCGACAGTTGATAAAGCTGTCCACACAGAATTGAGATGTGTTATCATGATTAGCGAATACTTTGCCAACGTCGATATGTCTGCATGCTTTACACCCTTGGCAGCGGTACATGCCCTTCACAGGGCTCAACCAAGTGGTGGTCCTAGGACGCTGAAAATGACTATTTACTAGT
This sequence comes from Ascaphus truei, assembly GCF_040206685.1. NCBI lineage: Eukaryota > Metazoa > Chordata > Amphibia > Anura > Ascaphidae > Ascaphus > Ascaphus truei. The sequence goes on along the minus strand of NC_134483.1, from coordinate 149,338,318 downwards.
GAGTCTCGTAGGTTCTTAGACCGTCTGCTGGTAATAGTGGGTCTAGAGCCTATAACCTTCACCAAGTCATCATCTGCCTGAAGGAGGTGCCAGTGTCTAGCAAAAATCTTTTTGATAGCCCACCATCTTTTGTTAAAGGTGCCAATGACTCTGATTATTTTGTCCTTTGATTTTGCCTTATTACTGGACAAAAGGGAACACCTATCGCTATGTAGTGCCCGATGGTAAGCCTTGTTCAATGTTTTGATGTTGTAGCCACGATTGAGGAACCTGGATCGAAGTTCTTTAGATTGAGTAATGAATTCTTCGATCGTAGAACAATTCCTCCAAAGTCGGAGATACTGCCCTATTGGGATGCCAGCTATGAGGCTACTGGGATGCTGGCTTTGAGCCAATAGCAGACTATTAGTTGCTGTGCGTTTCCTGTAGACCTTTGTTTGGATATTACGGTCACAATCCACATAGATGTTCAGGTCTAGGAATGTTATTGAAGTGGTACTCAGCACAGTGGTGAGCCTCAAGTTGAGAGTATTAGTATTCAGCTTCTCCACAAATTCGTGGAGAAGTTGAGTGGAACCTTCCCATAAGAGCAGAATGTCATCTATGTACCTGATCCACATAGAGATGTGGTCAGTGTACATAGAGAGATCCTCATTAAAAACGTGGATACGCTCCCACCAGCCCAGGTACAAGTTGGCATACGTAGGGGCACAAGCTGTGCCCATAGCGGTGCCCTGGGTCTGGTGGTAATACAGCCCATCAAAAACAAAGTAATTATGTGTTAGAACATAATTCAATAGGTCCAACACAAATGAGTTGTGTCTGTTAAACCTACAGTCCCTCGTCGATAGAAAATATTTAACAGCAGTGAGACCATTCTTATGAACGATGGAAGTGTATAATGACTCGACATCTAAACTCACAAGAATGGTCTGAGATGTAACATGGATCCCATCCAGTCTCTTAAGTGTGTCTTTCGTATCCTGAACATACGATGGGAGACTGATAACGAAATCCCTTAGGACCTTGTCCAAATAAATGCTGCTGCCTTCGGACAAACAATTGTTGCCCGAAACTATTGGGCGACCTGGAGGGGACTGTAACTTTTTATGTACCTTCGGTAAGGTATAGAATGTCGCCACCGTGGGTGACTTGGGGTACATAAAATCAAACTCACTTCGGCTTATCATATCAGTATCGAGGGCATTCTGTAAGATGTCTAACAGTTCTGATTTATATTGAGATGTTGGACTGCGCTCAAGGGTCTCATAACAGTCTTTGTCACTGAGAAGCCTCATGTTTTCACTAACATAGGCTTCAGTGTCATGGATCACAATGTTACCACCTTTATCAGAAGGTTTAATGGTATAGGCTTTGTTAGACATCAGGTCTCTTAGGCCAGTTCTTTCCTCAGATGTAAGATTATTATCAGACTTGTAATATTTTGGCTCAGTTTCTAGGTCCTTAGTGACAGAAGCGACAAATAATTCAACGGCTGGGCAGATGGTAATTGGCGGGGTAAAATGACTCCTGGGTTTCAAATGTGTAAAAGGACCTGTTATATCACTATCCGGTGTGATGTTTTGGTCAAAGAGCTGACAAAGGTCCGCAACATCCTGTTTTTCCTGTACATTCAGATCGTCAGTGAGTGCGTTCGGGTTAGCGGCTGCACGCTTAGAGTAGAATTTGTGTAGCAGTAACCGTCTCCCAAACAGATTTAAATCCTTCACCCACTCAAATAAATTAAAATCTGAAGTGAGTGAAAAGGATAAACCTTTCTTTAACAGATTCAATTGAACTTCACTGAAGGAATGACTGGACAGGTTAAAGACTTGCAAGGCATCGTTAACTATATCATTATCAGTCGTTGGTTGGGTATGTTTTAGCTTTTCTTTGTTCTTAAGTTTCTTTTTTCCTCTCCTGGTTTTACGTTTTGGAGGGCCTGAGCTAAAAAACCCACCTGCGTGTCTTTATTACCCTTGCTGCCTCTACCTTTATTTTGGCCCTTAGGTCTGGAGCCCGTCTGTTCACCGTCAGAGACATCAGTCTCTGATGAGGAGTAATCAGAATAGTTACCCCTTCTCCTAGACCTAGTAGGGTATCTATAGACAGTGCCTTGCTCATAATCATTGGCATCGCGTAAATATTTAGTGTGTTTTCTATCCTTTAGTTCTTGTCTGAACTTAGTCATATTAGTTTCCAATTTTTTCTCCATTTCCTCAAATTCCTTTAGTTGATTAAATTTACTTAGGTCCTTGAGGTTAGCGTCAAGATCTTTATTAGTCACATCTAACCTTGATTTCTCATGGTCGATCAGGAGATTCATAAGTTCATTAGAGCATCTGGATAGAGTGTCTTCCCATTTTTTAACAAAGTCCTTGGAGGTAATATAATACGCGGGACTCAATTTTAGTCTAAGTCCACGTGGGATCATGTTGGAATCAAGATAGCTTTGCAAGCTTGTAATCTCCCACCAAACTTGAGACTGAGTACGCAATAATTGTGAGATGTTGCGGAAATAATTTACAATGTCTTGACCTGCACCAGATGTACCTTGTGATGTTTTCGTAAAAACGTTTCTAGCCTCATCTTGCCAGCCAGACATATCCATGCCACTAGTGAGGTAACCAGCCATGGTATGTTTCATGAGGAGTTGCAAACCGCAATGAAGTGCCTACACACCAAGATCGTGGAGGTAGAGGAGCGGACGACAGGATTGGAGGAGGCCATGGAGACAGTTACCAAAGGACAAGCGGCGGCGGATGAGGATATAACCCAAATGAAACAACAGATTTCCCGCCTTCAAGACGCCCAAGAAGAGGCAGAGAATAGATCGCGGAGGAACAATCTTAGAATTCGCAACATCCCAGAGACAGTCCTTAACGAGGAAATCAAACCATACCTAAATAGACTTTTCCGAAGCATACTCCCAGAAATCGTCGATGCAAAGCTGGAACTGGACCGAGCCCATAGAATTTACAGGCCGAGAGAATTTGAAAACAGAGGGCCTAGAGATGTAATGACAAGGTTTCATTATTTCTCTACCAAAGAGGAAATTTCTACCAAAGTCAGAAACCTAGATAATATCTCTTTTGAGGACACGGAATTGCAAATCTTCCCAGACCTTGCGCCAACAACCATGGCCAAAAGACGAGAACTCAAGACCATCACAGGCTACCTGAGGAGTAAAGACGTCAGATACAGATGGGGCTTCCCCTTCCGTCTCCACGCCACCAACAAAGGAAAACAGGCTACCCTGAGAACCCCAGAGGAAGGTCCGGAATTCATCACAGAGCTAGGACTGGAAATCCCGGAAGAACTACGAAGAGATACAGGGAAGGCTTTTCCGCGACCAAGACGCGAAAGGTGGTCCAGGGTGACAACTAACCCAGGATAACCCACCAAGCCCCAAGAGCTGAGGCTTAACAATCAGAACACGGCAAAGCTGTGAGAGCACAAGAGAAACAATTCTACCCCAACTGTAATCCCCAGTCCCGAAACTGTATGCTGATCCAAATACAAAGACACAAACTACCGGGAGCGGGAGGAGGGAGGAAAAAGGTTTAAAAAAAGGGAAGACAAAAAAAAAAAAAGCACAGTATAACTAAACAATTGAGAGCATAAGGTTTAAGCCATTATTAAGCCTTCACAGATTTGGTTTAGCTTAGATAGTTAAAATTTTTACTGTGCTTAAAACTGTTTAACATGTTTGATCCAAAAGTTTGATTGTTGTATTTCCCCTCCCTACATCTGTGTTTTAGTTCCAGTCAGTTTTAGTAGAAAAGAAGGTTGTTCAACAATTCGACACACCGACGGAAGTCCAAGCGGAGCTGACTACTGTTTACAACCAATACTCTCCAGACTGCAAGTACCACACTGCACCCCACACACACTTTCCCCCCTTTTTCTTGACCCTGCATGTCCCAAACACCCCAAACGCAGAGTCAAAGGCCCAAAGCACCAGAGGGCACTACACCACTCCAAGTTAAAATCCCCCAAGGTTACTTTTGTTCTCCCCCAATGTTCTCCCCAGTTCATCCACACTGGATTACACCTAAAGGCACACAACATGACACAACCATAAAAATAGTTGTGATACGGTCCCGAAAACCGAAAAATCTCCATAAGGCACCCCCTACCAACAAGCTGCCCCCTGCAAACACCCACGCAAGAAATTTTAAACCACAATATGGCTAAAGTATTAAAAATAACAACACAGAATGTTAAGGGACTGAACTCTCCCATGAAAAGGAGACTATTGTTCAGAGACCTCAAAAACAGACAAAGCGATATACACATGATTAGAGAAACGCACCTGAATAGAGTAGACATGGTTAGGTTAAGAGACAAAAACTTTCACCAAATCTATCATTCACCAGCGACAGACAAAAAAGCGGGAGTAGCCATCCTGATTAGAACTAGTATCCCCTTTGCAGTAGAAAAAATAAAGAGAGACAAGGCCGGACGAATGTTAATTGTATCAGGTAAACTAGGCACGATAGAACTAACACTAGTAAGCCTATATGCCCCCAACACAGATCAGGACAGCTACATTAATTAGGCTTTCGAGGTGATAAGCCAATACAAGAAGGGTTACTTAATAATTGGAGGTGATCTCAACACAGTTATAGATTGCAACAAAGATCAGGCGAAGCTCAAGGGCAAAGAGCAATACTCGAGACGGAAGAGCTCAACCGCTCTAAAACAAAGCATAAGACTGGGTGGGCTGGTCGACGCATGGAGACTAATGAACCCCATAACCAAAGGGTTTACTTTCTACTCACCCCCGCATAAACAATACATTCGCATTGATTATATACTTGTATCTAGAGAATTGGCGGATCGGATAATAAAGGCAGAAATAGACAATATAACATGGTCAGACCACGCCCCGGTTTCACTAACTATAAGAGACCTACACCAAAGGCCGACGGGCACACACTGGTGAATGAACGACCTACTGCTCAGGTTACCAGACACTAAAAAAGCTATAGGAAAGGCTATACAGGACTACTTCACAATAAACGATAATGGGCAAGTCAGCGACTGTACACTATGGGCGGCGCATAAAGCTACTCTTAGAGGCAAGACAATTAGTATTGCCTCCCATAGGAAAAAGGAGAAAAACAAGAGGATAAATAAGCTAAACAATATATCAGAGAAAATGAGGAACCTACAAACAAAGCCCAACAGACATAGTTAGAGCAGCGATTGATAAGGACAGATTGGAACTTAAAAACATAATGATTGAAGAAACCGAAAAAGGAATGAGATGGACAAACCAGACCTTTTACGAAAAAGGCAATAATGCAGACAGACAATTGGAGGCAAAACTCCGCAATAAAACAGCAAACCTCAATATATACAGCATAAAAACCAACCAAGATAGCCTAACACTCAACCCGGCTGAAATTAATAAAGAGTTTGTCCAGTACTACAGTAATTTATATAACTTGTCAAACCCCGATAGAGCCAACAGGGAGCTCGATACAAAGCTAGACGAATACATAAAAAAAACAGAATTATCCAAATTAGACGAATCAGAATCAGCCCAACTAGGAACCCCGATAACATCAGAGGAGGTCTCAGCAGCCATTAAATCTCTCAAGAACTCCAAAGCCCCGGGCCCAGACGGGTTCACTAATTTTTATTATAAGAAATTCGAACACACGCTGAAGCCATATCTGATCCGCTGGTTCAATAAGATCCTAGACGGAGAAGCACCACCAAAAGAGTCCCTAAAGGCCTCTATCTATCTATGGTGCTATGCTCCAGTTATAGGCCCATCTCTCTGATCAATACAGACATAAAACTATTCGCCAAAATTTTAGCAACTAGGTTGAACAGAGTATTAAATTCCTTGGTCCACCCCGACCAAGTGGGGTTCACTCTCATAACATCAGGAGAGTAATCAACATTATCCATAACAGTAACAAAAACCAACGTCCTACCCTGATTCTGGGGTTAGACGCTGAGAAAGCTTTTGACCGAGTGGCCTGGCCTTTTATGTTCCGGGTATTCAGAGAGATGGGCCTACATGAAAACTTCATTAAAGGCATTAAGGCGCTATATTCCAACCCAATAGCCACAGTTCGCACCTCAGGTTACACTTCAGAACCATTTACAGTTTCTAACGGTACCAGGCAAGGGTGTCCACTCTCCCCCATGCTATTCGCTTTGTGTTATAGAGGTATTAGCCTCGAGAATAAGAGAGAACAAAGGGATAGAGGGTGTCCCTATAGGAAACAATCTATGTATATACAGTGTCGCTATTTGCGGATGATACTTTACTCTCTCTGACTAACCCAGATACCTCATTAAAAAACCTATTTGAAAAAACTATAAAATATCCCTTTTCGCGGACAACATTATTCTGACCCTCGCTGACCCGCACGTCTCCCTCCCTAATCTACAGAAACTATTAAACCAATTCAGCCAGGTCTCAGACTATAAGATAAACACGGATAAATCCGAAGCGCTGAACATATCCCTCCCAGATCCCATTTGGAAACTCCTGCAATCAAATTACAAGTACAAATGGAACTCCTCCGACATAAAATACTTGGGAATAAAAATCACTAGTTCATACAGTTTACTGTACAGAGCAAACTACCCCCCCCCCCCCTATTTGACCAAATGAAAAGAGACCTAGACATTTGGAACACATACCAGATCTCCTGGTTTGGCAGAATTGTCTCCGCTAAAATGAATATCCTCCCCCGCCTATTGTATTATTTCCAAACACTCCCAGTCCCAGTTCCACTAGCCGAATTAAGAAATATACAATCACATATCCTACGTTTCATATGGAAACAACGTAAACCTAGAGTCCCGAGGTCGGTACTCCTGTCCGCAAAGACAAGAGGAGGACTGGGTGTCCCTGACGTGGTTAGATACTACCAAGCAGCCCAGCTCAGGCAAGCAGTGGTTTGGAACAACCCCCCGAGCTCTAACAGCTGGCTGGAAATAGAGTCACACCACGCATCCCCCATCCCCCTCCAGGTATTATTATGATCCCAAGAGTACAAGGAAAAAAGGCCTCAGAAGCTCGAGCTTGGAGCAATGAAATGCACGTGGTCCACTTGGTTCAAGAACAGAGGGAAATATGGCCTAACTTCATCCCCCTCCCAACTCACCCCCATACTCAGGAACCCAGAATTCCCTCCTGGGTGCTCCCGAACCCAGTTTGGTCAATTCCGGGACCTAGAAATTAGCATGGTTGCAGATCTGCTGGAGAATGACGAAGCTCTGTCCTTCCAAGAGCTCAAAACTAAATTTACAGCCCCCAATCTCCCCATATTCAAATTCCTACAGATAAGGCATTTCCTTGGAGCTCTATCCCCGACCTCGAAATTCCCCCCGCAGACCAGATTTGAGTCCCTCTGTAGAATAAGAGAATACCAGAAAGGACTAATTTGGGAATCTACAGAATAACCGAGACCTCCCTCCCCCCACCCACCCATACCTACATGCAAAAATGGTGTGCAGACCTCAACACACCAATAGACCTTGAGGATTGGGAGGATGTCTGGGAAGCAGCTTCCAAAACTTCAATATGTACCGTCACAAAAGAAAAGATCTATAAAATACTATTTCAGTGGTACCTGACCCCGAGTAGACTGAGCCAGATTTTCCCCGGCACGGATGACCTGTGTTGGAGAGGATGTAGTCAAAAGGGTGACATGGCCCATATTTGGTGGTCATGTCCGGAGATCCAGAAGTTCTGGGCTAGAATCCAAAGACTCCTGGAAGATACCCTAGGTCTGGAGATCCCCCTGGACCCCCTGACATACGTGCTGGGCAAACCAATAGAGGACCTCCCAGCCCCCATGACCAGGCTGACCTCCGCTATACTAACGGCGGAGAGATGCTCAGTTGCGGCGGCCTGGAAGCAAGTAAAGGCACCCTCAAGGAGGACAGTAGTGAATAGGATAAACATGATTATGAATATGGAAAGACTCACGGCCATGCTGAAACAAAAAATGCCCCAATTTTACAACACTTGGGAACCCTGGCCCAACTCAGGAGCCCTACCCCTGCCACAGGTTCTAGCCAATAACTAAACAACCATAGCTTGGGAACGATCAGAGCAACCCCCTACCCCTTCCCCCCCCTCCCCTTCTCCCCCTCTTCTTGTCGTCCCCACCTATCTTCCCACCCTCTGTCCCTCCCTCTTTTTCTACTATATAATCAGGAAAAGGATTTATTGAGACACCCGACATACTCAACAGTCATGTGCCATTGACTTCGACGCTCAGTGTTTTGACCTGATTGTAACCACTGTTTGTATTCCTTATATATGTCTCCAATAAAGGAAAAAAAGATTGGGAAAAAAAAAAACCTATTTGACACGCTAGACGAATTTGGCACACTCTCAAACTTTAAAGTGAACAACACAAAATCAGAGGCTATAGGCCTACACATACCCTAAGAACTAGAAAGCGCACTAAAGAAAACATTCCCAATAAAATGGATGCCAGACAAAATGAGATATCTAGGAATATATAGTACGAGACTATATGATGATATCTACAGGGCAAACTACCCGAATCTTATTAAAAACCTGAAAAAAGACTTGGAATCCTGGTCAAGATACCAGATATCTTGGACGGGTAAAATAATATCAGTGAAAATGAACCTATTACCCAGAAAACTTTATTTATTCCAAGTGCTCCCAGTAACTGTTCCAACCTATGTAATCAGAGATCTGGAAAAAGAGATAACTAAATTTATATGGAACGGTAGAAAACCTAGGATAAAGAAGAAGCTGATGGCCCTCTCCCTGGCCAGAGGTGGCCTGGGCCAACCAGACCTAGCAAAATACTACGAAGCGGCTAGACTAAACCCACTAATCTATTGGTCCGCAGCGCCAGGGAAAAAGCCATGGGTGGATATAGAGAGGGCGGAAGCAGGGACAGAGGAGTTAGCATCTCTTCTATGGGTAAAAAAGCGGAACAGGCAAATAGCCTATAGAGTCCACCCAGTCTTACTGGATTCCCTAAACATCTGGGATAAAAACTGCAAGCACAAGCAGATCTCCTCCATCCCTTCACCCCTAACACCCATTGGATCCAACCCCGAATTTACACCAGCTCACAACTCAAATATCTTTAAGTAATGGGATGAGAAAGGGCTCTCTAAGTTAGGAGACATGCAGAAAGGAGGAAAAATTAAAACATTCATGGGAATAAGAGAGGAATACAATATCCCAACCACACAAATATTCCAATACATACAACTGGCCCACTATATCTCCTCAATTCAACCAAGTGACACTTGGAACAGACCACTCACCAACTTTGAGAGCCTGTTCCAAAGAGGTCAATACAATAAAGGGACGATTGCCCAACTCTATCAGACACTCTTGAAACAATACGATGACCAAACAAGCAAAAATATCCTAAACTGGGAACACGATATAGGAAACCCCCTAGAGGAAGAGGACTGGGTAGAAATCCACGAAAGGATAGCTAAAGCCTCCCGATGTTCCCTGATCAGGGAAACAAACCTGAAAGTCCAACACAGGTGGTACTACACACCAGCTCGCCTCCATTCCTTTTTTCCGCTAACCTCCCCTATGTGCTGGCACAATTGCGGTCAAATAGGTACATTTAAATATATATGGTGGTCCTGCCCCAAAATCATTCTATTCTGGGGAAGAATTAGACGCCTAATAGAAGGGGCAACAGGGGTGGAGCTACCATGGGATATAGAAACAGTGCTCCTACTAAAGCCGACCGAGGGACTTGAGACAAAATTGGACTTTTTGATAACGCAGATCCTCTCCGCAGCCAAAACTCTAATCGCAAGACACTGGAAACAGAATGACCCCCCCCCCCCGATCAATGAGGTATTGCACAAGATAAATTATATAATGACGATGGAGAGACTTACAAGCCTAATACATGACAGATACAGCACCTTCTTGACAACATGGGACCCCTGGGAGACTTATATATGGAAGAACCCAATAGGAACCATAAAATAGAAAGGAAACCAGAAACAACTACTAATGGTTAGGTAGACCTAGACCTAGCATAGGATGCAACAAGTATTATGGAATGTTTGCTTCCTGCGTGAAGCCAGTGATGGATGTTACCCCACCGCCCTACCCCCTCCCACCCCACAACCCTTTTATTTTCTTTACTCGCCTCCCCTCCATTTCCTTCCCCCCTTTTTATGTTAAGAGGAATGTGGTGTATGTGGTGCTCAAAATTGAACAGGTAGCATCCTTAAACATATTGTTAATGAAATCCTTAATTAGGAGGTCCGGCGATGATGGAGTGCCCCTCAATAATGCAATGATTCTGCGTGATGACTGTAGGGGAAGTGACAAGTGGAGTCAGTTGAGACAACCACCGGGATGTACACAATAATCACCCTGACAGTATAATAAGGAGGAACTATGTCCATAACAGCAGGATTTGAATAAGGCACATTGGCACTTTACCTGCTCCTTCAGGGGGCACTCTCAGGATCAGTAGCGTGCAATCCATCCATAGGTATATTCAAGAAGGTAGTTGTTGTAGATAGAGCACAGCTTCCAGACTCCCTGTAATGTGAAGCAGGGAAAACAAAACCAGGCCACTCCGCAGTAGTTTCAAAATTGTATTAGCCAACTAACACATACAGGGAAAAAGGGGACAAATAGAACGCACCTACGCGTTTCGTACAGAGGTACTTTATCTTGATAAAGGAATACGGTGACCAAAAAGTATACGGTGACAAAAGTAAAAACCGGGACACATTAAAAAAAAAATTTATAAAACAAATGATATCACCAACTGCGCCCCTTCTCCTGTATGTCTCTCTACCCCGCTCTGTCCCCCCTTCCCTCACACACACACCCCTTTCTCTCTCCCTCCCCCCATATCCCTCTATTCTCGTTCTCCCCCCTACATTCTCATTCCACCCTTCCCTGTCTCTCTCCCCCATTCTCTTTCTCTCCCCCTCCCCCCATTCCCTCTCTCTCCTCCCATTCTCTCTCTCTCTCTGCCCCCCCTGCTCTGATGGTCAAAAGCGGAACAGCCACAAAAAAAACGGAACATTTTACTGCATGCAGGGCAGCCAGGACAGAGACTAAAAAACGAGACAGAGGTTAAAAAAACGGGACTGTCCCGGCTAAACCGAGACACCTGGTCACCCTAAGAAGGGAGATCCAATAAACAGTGGGAATGAGACAAGCAAGGAATTCTGGGAGAGGAAATAATGATCATGCATCCTCTGTGATACGATGGCAAAGAATAGAAGACTTTTTTGAGAAAATGGAGTGTAGTACCTATACTTGGCTGCCCTATTATATGATATATTTAACTGAAACTTAACTTTGGGCAGGATTGCAGCTTCAATGCCTTCTGTGGTGTTTTTTTTATGCTTTTAATAGCCATTGAAATAATAATACATCAAATTGCTTATATTTTTTACAAGCACAGTTCCTTAGCACAATTTTTTCTTTTTTTGCTACAGTAATTGAGGCTTGCAGTTTTTTGTGTTTACTTCTCTTTTTTATGTTAGAATTATGCAATTTTCCAAACGTTATCTAAACTTGTTTGAATTTCTTGACAATTCGACCTTATTTCTCATTCCCAGTGGGGATGGTTGTAAAATTACGCATTGACCGAAGGGCAAAAGTAGTACACACGCAAATGACATTTTATGGGAAACAATGTAGATTGTAAAAAGTTCAATATAATATAGAAAAGCAAACAAAGTAGGCACATGGGGAAAAAAAATGGATAAAGGAAATATCAACAAACACAGAAAGTTGCAGGGTGACCTAACTATCCATGGGATCTAGGCAGTGAATCATGCTATCCTGCTGCATCATTATAATAAGGGAAGGGCTGCAGTAACAAAGAACAGTGGTGTTTGTCATGGCAGTAACATGTTTACAATTGAAGTATCTTCAGGATTTTCCTAACAACTTTATGTATTTTTTCTGAAAATTGTATGTGTCTAACTTGTGGTTCAATGGTGCATGTCTTCACTGGTTTAAAGGCAAAACGTGTCTGCTTTGATTAGGGTTATAGGACATTCAGTGTCATTTATGATGTGCAGCAGCATTTCCAAATAATAATTTTGTTTTACATCAATCGTATATAGTTTTTCTGACTGCTTCTGATTAATGTTTCTCTTAACCTTTCTGTTACAATGGAGTATTTCCTGGAAGGGGAGAAAACAGGTTTAAGGAGTGCCACACTGAAAGAGTAAATCAAAAACTGTTCACACACCCACAGTGTTAGTTGTTATTTTGTCATTTTACTGTAATTGTGAGTTCCGAGCTTGATTGAAGGGATCATGCCAAACTGCAGAAAAGTACCTCATTTTCAAGAAGTTGCGGAATACTGGGCAGAAGACTCATCCAGAATTTGATGCTTAAATTGAGGCTCGTAATTTTCTGTATTTGTGTTTTTAATGTTATTATACAGTTTTCCAAAAGTTGTCAAAACTGGTATGAATTTCTTGACAATTACAACTTATTTCTTATTCTCAGTAGTGATGGTTGGATATGACGCAACGGGCTTTTCAAAATTGCTCTGTTACGAATAGCAGAGCAGCTGGCTTCATTCCTGAAGCTAGGAAAGCCTGCCCAGCAGAGACTTAGGGCCTCGTACAGTAAGAGCCGAAAAGCCGTTTTCGCCATTTTTACACCAAAAATGCCTCAGCGATTCAATAAGCGCCAATAAGCTGCTGAAAACACACCAAAAAATCGGCATTTTTTTTTTTGCCGGAAAAAAAGGTTTTGGCATCCGTGTGGCGAAAAGCCACTTTTCGGCACTCATAGCCACTTTTTGAAACACGCTCAATTGTAGTAGTCCCGAGCAGCTTTTCGCAGCTGATCGCCACTCTAGAATTGAGATTTTCCCACAAATCCATCCCGCCACAAAAAGTTGGCAAATTGCTGGGGAGAAATATCAGCACGGGCAGTGGGACGGCACTTAGAAAATATTTTGGCCTTTTTCCTGCCTCGGATTGATGCCGGGGGTCTCCCGAGCTGATACCCATTAATACCAGCACCAGAGCCCCCCGGCATGCATCCGATAAAGGAAAAATGCATTTACAGCCCACTTCATTACTTTAGCAGCTAAACGCTAAGACAATGAAGGGGTTAACCACACGTGTCAGGGTTATTGTGGCTAGCGGGGGTGGGTGAAGGGGGTATTTTGCCATTGTTGGGAGTTTAGGGCTTGCGGGGGGGTTGCGGGTGGAGTTAACCCCTTCATTACCTTAGCGGTTCATACCATTACGGTAATGAAGGGGTTGACCCCACCCGCAAGGTCTAAACACCCACCGTTGGGGCTAATACCCCCTTCACCCACCCCCGCTACCAACAATACATCAACTACACACTACAGCCCCACTACCTACCTTCTAGGCCCTCAATAAACATGGGGATTTAGTTCCCACACTCTGATAGGCTCAAGTACCATGTGACGGCCTTTGGATGACGTCACATCTGTTCTCCCCCAAGCCTCTGTCACATGGTCTACTACAGCCAATCAGAGTTGGGATTTAGTTCCCACGCTCAGATTGGCTCCTGTACCATGTGACGGCAGCCATCTTTCTTTTCATGTCATCTTAAAGGCAAATAAAGCACAGCCATTCTGATTGGCTGGCTTTATTTCCTTTCAATGACGTCATCAATTTTTTTTTCAAAATCACATGGTTTTCACAGCCCAATCAGGACCGTGGGAACCATATGACGAAAATGTGACATCATAGGCCTATAAAAACCTATGTCGTCTCATTTTTCAGCCAGACGCCAAAGAGGACGGACCTCCTGGAAGAAGACCACCAGGGCGTGGCGGGAGAAGGTACAGAAGACCCCAGAAGATACAGATGAAGACCCCAGAAGAGACAGAAGACCCTGAGAGTGACGGTATGGATTACAAATAGAAAAAGAAGACAAAGACTTGTTTTTTTATCTTAGGGTTACCTGTTCCTGTGCGTGGATTGGTTAGAGAGCATGCAGTTCCCCGGGAGTCGGTGAGTGGGTCATCTAATGGTAAGTAAACAAAATAAATTTATTTTATTTTACCTTTACAGGTTTTTGTTTTTTTAATGTGAGGTTTTTTTTTTATGCTCATTTATTGCCCATGTATGTATGTATGTATGTATGTATGTCTAGATCGATGTACATACAGGGTAATAAATGATTGTTTTGGAAATGCTTGTTTTGATTGTAGAGGGAGAAAGGGGGTGGCCCGGTATTAAAGGGGTTGCACCCCATTTGGCTATTCCCTGACCTCACCAGGGAGACAAGGGGTTAACTGGGCTGCGGTCCAGAAATGTGGTTTAACCCTTGCTATAGCATGAAAATGTATATTCCCCTGTCCCCATGCTTTATTGTTATATCTTGTTATATCAGTGTCTGCATCACACACACACTGTGATCCATCCGGGAGGGTAAGGGTTAATAGTTCTTTAGTGATTATAGCTCTTTGTGTAATTTTCCCGCCTTTTCAGGCACCATTTTGCAGAGTCCCATAGGCCGCCATTAGAGCTCAATGCATTTCAATGGCGGATCTTGCTGTTTTGGACCTGTTTCCCTCGAAGACCAGCAGGTGGCGTCCGAGAGGAGGAGCGGCGGTTCCCCATTGTAAGTCAATGGGCTCATTGACTTCAATGGTGATTCCTCGACGGCGCTTTCCAGGAACGAGTTGGCTGCCGTCCAAACCGCAAAACCGCAAAGCGGATACTTTTTCTGAAAAAGAGCTTTGATCACTGATTAGTCAAGTTCAACGTTAAGTGGCATGGGAATCTACAGTTCTAGGGCACCCAGAAATAAAATTCTTTTTGCCCCTAGTTCCTAGACCTCCCCCCACTCGACCACCACCGGGTCCCCGAATCCTGGACCCCCGAGAAGGGTTGTGCCGAGAGAGCGGGTCACGCCATAGGTTCCAATGGCGGCGGCAGAAACAGCTCAGGAATTTGACTAAGTCCGAAAAGCTACAAACCATGAATCCATACCTCCGGTTCCGGAGGGTCCCGAGGGCCAGGGTTTGGGGTACCTGTAGGCACTACTCCGGCATGGCTGCAGAACCATCCTTGACCCTCTTGGACCAACCCGACGGAGTATGGACCCCCTTGAAAGTTCGGGAATTCTCCCATAGACTTCAACGGCGGCCAATTTCCATTGACCGGCTATGGCGGAGAAACCCCATAGACCTCAACAGCGGCGGTTTGCCATTGAAAGTCTATGGCGGCGGAGCCCATTGTTTTCAATGGGGATTTAGTGAAAACCCGTGATTTCATTTACAGCGGAGTTTTTTGTATTAAAATAGGAAACGGTTTAAGTGGATTTGTGTAACTCCGGTTCCGAAGGTCGTAGCGGGCTGAAACTCGAACCATATGGTGTCCCAGTTCCGGCATTGAGATCTGGGTAGTTTGGACCCGCTGGACCTAGCGGAACCGGATATTTTAATATGTTTGTATTTTACCTATAATACTGTATCCCAAGGCAGGGATAAAACCCAGAGGAAATTCCTTTGCATACAAGGAAGCATATGGTCAGAGAGGCGACCCAATGTCTAGGACCTAAGTGCTGTTCAAAGGGTTTTGCCACCCTCACTGTTTACCTGAGGGCGGAGACGTCTCAAACCAGAGCAGTCTGTGAGTGTCATATTTTACACCTTCCAACAAAGGGTATCCTGCCAGAAATTCCATTTGGTAGACTGGCTGGCATTCCCGATGTAAAAGTGGGGCTACAGAAATGAGACCCTCAGGGTCCTAGTGCGCATGAGCTAACTAGCAGGGGGGCATGGATTAAAATGTGTTCCCACATTAAAGATTGGATGCAGCTAATTGTTATCCAATAGCCTGTACTTAATGTTAAGGATAGGGTTACAAAAGATATATAAACTGTGGTCAACCCTATATCCTTTGTCTTCTGATACCATCTTGATTGTTACCTTATTGCTGGAGAATTGCTATCTGATACTTCTCATTCCCCACCCCCAAGTAAGTGTTACTTCTTGCCTGTTACTGTACTATATTGCTGTGTTCACCTATTTAAGGAATAAATATACTTTATTATATCTAAGCCTCGTTCAGTTCCACCCAGTTATTTGGTGTATTATTATAGCCTGTCACAAAGCTCCCGTCACATTGATGTATTTAAAATGTATTTTGCTACTATGTTTACAAATGTGTGTGTAATATAATTTTTATTTTGCTAGATGTAATTTTTGGTGGTCTTTGCAGTACTTTATTTCAGAATCCACGATATTTAAGGATTCTGCTCAATCCATGCTGGGTTTTGTTGCTAGTTCAGGTTTTTCAGACTGCCTACCCTTTCTGCTCAAACTAGCCATTTTGTGTACTGGCAGTCTGGCTGCAATTCCAGGTGGGAGTCACCGAGCAAAGTCCTGTTTGCTACAGCTCCGTTTGATCTTCGCTGTCACACATTACCTTTTCGCCTATTTGGAATTCCTGTTGCTGACCCTGGACCGTGACCCCAACCTCACTGCCTTTCACCTGGACTCTGCCCTGACCTATTGCCTGTCGCCTGGACTTGGAACCTCTGCCGCCAGCCCTGACCCCTGCCTGCATTCCGACTACGAATACTCTTACAGGACTCTGTCCCTGGGTTCTGGTCGGTTATTCTGCATTCCTACCTCAGCCCTGCGGGTCCGTTTCCTGATTTGAGATGAGCACCGTCCCACTATACCCTATTTCGGGAGAGCACGTTTGAAAAGCCCGACAGCGCATCACCGGACCAAGTCCCAAAATTGTCTGGTTCTCTGATCGGGCAGTCCCCTTACATAGACCTCGCTGTCCTATGTTTAACATAGAAGAGGGACTGGCGACCAATTAGAGAATGGATCCCAACTGCAACAGCCAATCACAAGCTGGAGGCTCGTCCTGCAGCACGAGTCAGAGGAGGGTGTGTGACGAGGGGTTCAGGTAGCCGGCGAGCGGGAAAAACGAACTGGCCAATGGGAACTGTGCCTACGAGCAACGGCTTCCCCTTGCCAGCCCCATACCTCCCGGTGGGTAGACTCCATCAGGTCTGGGAGAACAAAGAGTCTCCCCTGGGGGGAATCTGTCTCTAGACCAGGTACTCCACCCTTCCCCGCTCACCAAAACAGCCCGACACCTCAACTTCCATCCTCCCCTTGTATCCAACATCTCTATGCAGACAGCCTGGCGACCCAAATTACCAGGGCTGCCCTCATGAATACACATTTTTAAAAGTACATTTCTTTTTCTAACTTGGGCTCGAGGATTTAAAGGATAAAACTTGGCTTTTACTGGCAGGAAAAATGATATTCCATAGGGGAAACATAGGGGTATTAAAGTGTGTACGTGTACCCGCAAATCAGACGTGATTTGCGGGTAAAATTATGGGACAACCGGTAATGTTGCCCCAAAACATTTTACACACATGTTAATACTTTTTGCCCCTTAGTATCCACTATTAGAGTCCTGCTCCCGAAGTCCCAGTTCTGTTTCTGGGTTGGTTAAGAGGTACAAAACACACACCTTGTAGTGTCGATAAGCCGCCGGGTAACCAGCCGGGCTTCACCTTTATTATGAAGGCTGGCTACCCCCACTGTCACAATGAGAAATAATTGTGTTTATTAAAAGGCAAATGTGTGCGGAAAAATGTGTTGTGATCATTTTAAATGATAGCACTTGTGTCTAGACACTCATTTAGTCCATCTGGCATCAGGGTATTCAACCTGAATAGCCAGTAGGTTTTCTGTCGGCACGGGGTACCAAACCCATCACCCCTAGACCTCAATACAGGGACACATGCACTCCCTAAGGCAGTGGTGTTCTAACTTGATTCTCAAAGCCTACCAACATACCAGGTTTTAAGGATGTCCCTGCTGCTGTATAGTTGGCTCAATTAATGGCTCAGTCATTTTGACCGAACCACCTGTGCTGAAGCAGGTATAAACCTGGCCTGTTTGTAGCCCTTGAGGACTGAGTTTGAGCATCACTGCCCTAGGGTATCGTCCTTAGGATACACTAACCTACAGATATGATTAATAAACCTCCTTTTATTTGCATTACTGTATCCAGTGCTAATTTTGATTGTCTCTCCTTGGGATATGCCAACACACACAGACACACACACACAGACACACACACACACTTTGAGTGGGTGGGGTCTTTGGTCCATGTGGTGGGAGGGTAATCCTACGTTCCAGACCAGAAATGAAACAGGCCTGTGCTTGGCTCCCAATTCCTCTGCACTGCCAAAGGGTGCAATGAATGTGATCTCGGCAGTGTGTGCGTGCGCGCACACACCCAAACACACACACACACACACACTTTCCACTAAAAATATAATAGAATGTGTATTATGTGTGTGCCTCAGTGGTCTAAAAAAGATGTTAAAATATTGTATGACTGCCATATTTAACACTTAAAAATGTAAATTAAAATGTACTATGAATGACTTGATACATTCTAGTCATGAGAGAGTTAACTCATCACAGTTTCATCTCTAATCTCAATTCAATCGGTCATCCACAGTGCAGTGAAATTGGCAAATCCATATGACCTAGTTTAGGATTTCCTGGAATTATCTGGGCACTCATTTATTTATCTACAAGACCTATAATAATGTGCACAGCTATCCAATATGTATTTATCAACGCCATTATGATTTTCTTTTTCTTGTAGCCAACGATTTAACAGTATTGCCAAATATTGAATAATTGGTCATGTATTTGCCTAGTAATTAGAATTATAAACAGTTCACAAATAGAATGTCACACATCACAAAAGTACAATAACCATTCCATCTTGTTAAAATACAGTATGCAGCAGTTATGAACCCATTCACCACTTGAGATGACAAATGCATTAACACCCTGTGGCTGTAAAATTACAATAGCAATATTCTGCAGTGTAATACATTCAGCCTGGACTATTTAGCTAATGTTGTACAAATAATTTTAATAAATAATTCGGTTGAGTATAAGTTGAAACCTGTATTGTCATATATTCCTAATGATGACTGTGATATTTTAGGCAATGGACAATCACAGTTGACTGCAGCTTAGGGTTGCCATGTGTCCAGTATGGAAAAGAGGTAATTCTGGACATATATCTGTCCGATATTACAGTACCTCTCTTGACATAGTTACCCGACCGTCATAGGGGCTCAGGATTTTCCCAAGCAGGGCGAGAGCATGGCTGTTGCTAGGGGGCTGGGCAGCTTCCACCATCCTGATTGGCTCCTGGGTAATGCAGGCAAACAGGAGGAGGTATCAGGATCCTGAGGGTGGGGCCAAGGAGAGGAGGAAACAGCATGGAGCGGTGAGATGGGTGTGTGTGTGTATGTGTGTATGTGTGTCTAGTGCGTCGCACCTTTCACCGTTTTCTTTTCCTTGCATATAGTCTCCCACTTGGAGACTGGATAAATGCTAAAATATTGTATTGGTCAATAAAGCAAGAGAACAGAGGGGGTTTTAGATAACAGCTCCTGTTGAGCATAACTAAGAGTAGTCTGGTCGGGGGGGTGGGGGGGCAGTAAAGGAATAAGAAGAGGGCACAAACAGACTACAGCAAACCAATTTAATTGCCACAATCATACGTTTCAGTTGATATAAGCAACCTTTATCATGGTGAGGGACAAAAAGGCCACTATTAAATGTCCCCACAGATCTACCACATATAAGATATTTGGGGTATAGATAACCTCACAAAAATGAAAAATAGATGTTTCTGATGAGTATGTTCAGCTGTTCAAATTAATACAGATGTAGCGGCCGTTATTCGAACAAATCACGGCGCCATTTTTGTGTGCGCTGCTGTACTCCACGCGCATTAACGCGGCCAATCGCCCCAGGCACACGTGTTTATTGCGGTTGCTTTGTTTGAATTTCATGGATTGTGTACAATTAAATGCAATGAAATGAATTAATTGTAATTTTTACAGTACTGTGCTACTGTGTCAATTTCAGGTATTTAAAGCCAGAACACTAAAATGACATTTTATGCACTCGCGTCTTAAGGCGGTACGGTTGGAAGAAATCCTGCGCCATGACATGGGTATTCCGAGGTATACACCGCGTGTAGTGTTTCAATAACGGCCGATGCATCTGTATCAAACATGCCAATCACATTTTTATGCATACAGTATCTTAGATACCCGTTTACGCATACCAAAGTAGAAGTTGCATGGGCAAAAAACGTATCTACGCCTGTCTCCAGGAGAATCATGGTAATACATTAATGCGGGTCACATTATTCTAGGAATCACAGGAAGAGTTATGGGCTGTTTGTCTACTCTGAGCTATTTTGAGTTTTAAAAAACTATTCACCATCCTCAGTCATAAATGTCACAAGAGATGGATGAGTCGGAGTGAAGGACACCCACAAAAGGTGGGACTCAGCTTTGTGACAGAGGTAAAGGGACGATAAAAACCATTCATGTGGGATATGAAATTAGAATTCGGGGTTGTTTGATGCCAATAAACACGTGGATTCTCTTATGTCAACTTTAAACTCTCCTTGAAGGATCTGATATTGGTACGCTGTGGTAATGTATTTTGATTTTATCCTATTTTCTGAAACTGTCTGCATTATTATACTGTATGTCTTTGTAACATTTTGAGAGGGGGGGAGATGAATGAGTTATCAGGGTATCTGGAAGTATTAACCCTTTACATATACACAAATCACATGCTCAAAGGTGTAGGGTACGTGACAGGTTGTTTTAGACTACTTACTGTTCAACATTGTTGGTACTATATAAAAATAAATAATGATCATGCAAATGTGTAAACAGATTTAACTGTAATGTAGCTACGTACAATTATAAACAACCCAAAATTGACTGATATAAAACCTATTCGACAAAGGGACAGAAGCAAATTCTGTGATGAGGGTTTAGGAGGGCAGCATGCACTGTACCTGAGAGATACAGCCACGTCACTGTTATTAAGATGCATCTCATATTTATTTAAGATAATGCAGCATAGTCAGTCATTGTTGATTGTTTGCCTGTCAACTCCTTTTATCTGCATTAACCTGGAACAACCACACAATATTATAAACACCACACAAACAATCCCAAACGGAGGAAGACGGAGAAGAAAACAAAACAGAAAAAACACACGTTGTTTGTATCAGACTTTATTGCATCAGCAATTGTCTTTAAAATATTTAAGTCAGAACAAACATAGAATTATTCTCTTTCATGAAACAAAATATATAAACTATATTCCTTCTCGTTTTTTATCTTTTTTTTTTTTTTTAAAGTATAGAACATAGAATTATATATATATATATTTAGTACAATCACCATAGAAAAGCATAGCAACATTGGACAATAGATCAAATCACACAGGAAAACAGTCATTAAAGTTACAATTCATCTACTTTAGGTTTGTTTTCCAGCAGGATTGTTTTACTGAATTCCAGCAGTCGAAATGCCCACACAAAGTAACTCTTGCTGTGTCAGGGGGGAGTGGATGGTGGTGAACCTTTAAGGCTGCTGAGCGCTGCATGAATCCTGAAATGTAGCCTGGACTCCATGGAATAGTCTTTATAGTTGTTTCTGTAATGACATAGTGACTGTTTAGCTATGTATCCGTCTATCACGTATTTGTGTCGTCTTTATACATGCATACATGCAGGCCAGCATAGAGGAATGCCTAGGATCCCACTAAAGAACTGGGCCCTGGAGAGTTGAGTGGGTGTGACACTGGCTTGTTTAGTCGGTTTCACATGGGAGTAAAGGGGGGTCATGGCACCACTTGTTTAGCGGGAATAGGGGATGGGCCATTTCGTGGCCACAAAGTGTTGGACCTCAACGTTTCAAGGTGCACAGAGAGGTGTGACATGCTGGGCCCCAAGAGCATAGTTAGCAGGGCCCCTTCACTCACTGGAACCAGGACACTAGGCCAGCTTTCCTTACAGTCGTTAACCCTGCTTACAGTCTTTCTGTTGACGTACTATGAATCATCCTCATTGACACTGATATTGTCTGCAATATATTATTGAACACCAAAAAAGAGATTTAAATCACTATTGTATGTTAGATGGTGTAACACAGTTAATGATGCAGTATCTTCCCTTCCTTAGCTTCATTAAAATGTTTCTCATGATATTGGCTGTGTAACGTCTTGTGTCTTAAGTGACATACATGAACTGTTTGTGGAGTTAAAATTGGAGTTGAAGTATATAAAAGATGAACTGTACTTCGTAACTGTAACAGGGACTTATCACTGTTTGAGAGAAACTGACTCTAAATCCAGCAGGGAGTTGTTTAATTGCAGACAGGCAATTAACTAGACTCCACCTTGCCACATTAGAGCTCTAAGAAAAGTGTCCTGTTGGAAACAGGAGAGAGATTCCATACTGTATAGCTCACATTTGGGCTGACAGGAGAGCAGAGAAGCCTGCACACAGACACTGTCTTGAGCACAAAGGTTGTGCGGAGATCAAGACACCAAGAGACCTATATTTCCTGAACATAGAGGACCCAGGAACCTGCAAGAGACTAATGGAGGGCCACCTGCTTAAGGTACCTCCTGAGACTTTGGAGTGATTGGAGGGATATTCCCATTACCAGCCTGTCCTGCAGATAGGGTATGGGGAAGTACGTTAGCCCTTATAAATGGGTGCGGGAGGGGGGGGGGGGGTGGTTGTTATTTTGTTGTTTTTGCATGTTTTGCCTGGGTAAAGGAACAGGCTCAATAAAGCCAAGATATAATTTCACCCAAATCGGTCTCAATTATATGTACCTCTGCACACATCTCGTACAGTAACCAACTCTTCAACTGTGAGAACTTAGCTTTCTAAATGCAGACAATTTTTTACACTTTCCACTACTCCTCATATCTTTCAATACCTGGGAACTCTCTCCTCCTACCTTTCTCCCCTCTGCATCTCATTATGACGTCCCTATTGCTTTTTATGTTTGCCGTTTCCTCACTCCTTTATAAACTTCCCCACTCTCCTTCTAGCCACATTTCTTCATATCTCTTTTCCTCCACCCTGCTTGTGCCCATAGACTACACCACTACCTACAACATTCTTTCCCAAGAACTTTTATACCCCTTCAATAAAAAGCACCCACACAAATTCTCTCTCGCTAGGACCCAGCCATATACACACCTCTCACCCACACCTCGCTGCTTCCTCTTTCCCTGCTAATGGTGTTAACATATCTAATTTTATCCCGACCAACCTTCAAAAACTCACCTCCTTAAATGAAGCATCCCAATAGCTTTCACTCATGGCTACTGTTCTACACCCAAGGCCGCTCCTACCAACCACTGTGGCCAAGCACTGCCATCTACAGCACATATTCACTCACCTGCTGTCTCTAAGTCTCCCAACATAACACTTGGATTGTAAACTCTCTGGGGCAGGGATTTCCTTTCCTATTGTCTGACTTTGCTGCGCTTATTGTATTATTATAATTCCCTGTACGGTATTGTCTATATAAAGCGATGGTTACACGGTCAGCGCTATATAAATTAAGATATACATACATGCATACATAGAACTTAAAGAGTAAATTAAAGAGTAAATCTGTGGGCTGATGTAATACCACTCGTAGCTGTAAATGTAAAATAGTTTTGCATGTCGGAAAGCTGAGCCATTATTTATCTATACAGTAAGTATTTGATTTAAAATTGCTGCATGGTGATTGAGTCAGACCTCACACACAGTCAGGTGCCTTCCAACCTACACAGCACACAGGCCGGATGGCACGTCAGTCAGCGCTAGATACTCGGCATCAAGAGCCTGAAGTTTTCTTCATTCTCAGATTTATTTTGCTCTTTTCTAATTTGGCTTCAGTCATTTCAAGAACTTGAATATTTTGGAGATTTATGGATTTTTTTTTTGTAATTTGTGCCTCGTTTGTACCTTGTAAAAACTATAGAGGTTATTGGCCTTTTTTTTTTCCTTCTTTGTTTTCAGTGTCGGACATAGAAGAAGTTGCACATATGTTCCTCAGCATTATACATAAGATTTAATTTCTGTCTTTATTTGCTTCAGTATTTACTTGTCTCAAAAAAAAAAACATGTCCATTTATGTTTTAGGTTTTTTTAGCTTTCAGTAACTTTTTAATTTAACATATCTGGTATTTGACTATACCTCTATCTTGAGAAAAGTATTTGTCTGATAATGGTCTTTAAACTCTAAACAGCAATCTGGTTCAATTGTGGAACTCTTCTAACTATGTTAATGGCTCTTAAAACAAATGGTACACTTACACTATTATTTCTAAAAAGCTACCCGTTAATGTCAGCTCCCATGTCTGAATCTGTACAGTATGTAGATATACTATCTGGTAGAGCTTGATATGTGGGCGCCTTCTGATTATTTTGCCTTCGGTTTTCCGACTAGAGAACTTACTTTGCAGTTTCAATGAACTTAATGGCTTTTTCTATATCCCCTTGCTGTTTGTACAGAAGTCCCAGTTCATAGAAGGTAAATGGCAGTAAATAATGGTCATACTTCAGCCTCTTTTCACTGCAAAGTCAGAGGAAAAAATTAAATAATTACAATGTAATGATAACATAGAACAAGCAAAGTTTAATATGGGTGCTTCAGAGATCATGCGGTATAAGTTTCTATGTAAGTTTGACCATGGATGTGGAGTTTACAGTTTAATCAGGCAAGCCTTCTTACTAAAGCAAGATAGAGAAAATAGGCTAAAGCGCTCCAATAGAGAGGGACCGGAGGGGGAGTGAGAAATACAGGGAGAGGGAGAGACTGGGAGAGGAGTGTGAGACTGGAAGAGTGGAGAGAGTGAGAGACAATGGGGGGAGGGAGAAAGAGACACACTGGGGGGAGGGAAAGAGAGAGTGGGGGGATGTAGGGGGAGACACCGGGGGGTGAGGGATAGAGAGGGACTGAAGAGGGAGTGAGAAATACAGGGAGAGGGAGAGACTTCATGCTTCCTGCATCAGCGTGTGTGACATGGGGAGAGGGGCTGAGTTAGACTGGGACATGGGGGGGGGGAGACTGGCACATGGGGGGGGCGAGACTGGGACATGGGGGGGCGAGACTGGGACATGGGGGGGGGCGAGACTGGGACATGGGGGGGGCGAGACTGGGACATGGGGGGGCGAGACTGGGACATGGGGGGGCGAGACTGGGACATGGGGGGGGCGAGACTGGGACATGGGGGGGGCGAGACTGGGACATGGGGGGGGCGAGACTGGGACATGGGGGAGCGAGACTGGGACATGGGGGGGCGAGACTGGGACATGGGGGGGGCGAGACTGGGACATGGGGGGGGCGAGACTGGGACATGGGGAGGGCGAGACTGGGACATGGGGGGGCGAGACTGGGACAGGTGGGGCGAGACTGGGACATGGGGGGGGGGCGAGACTGGGACATGGGGGGGGGGCGAGACTGGGACATGGGGGGGGCGAGACTGGGACATGGGGGGGCGAGACTGGGACATGGGGGGGCGAGACTGGGACATGGGGGGCGAGACTGGGACATGGGGGGGGCGAGACTGGGACATGGGGGGGCGAGACTGGGACATGGGGAGGGCGAGACTGGGACATGGTGGGGTGAGACTGGGACATGGGGGGGCGAGACTGGGACATGGGGGGGCGAGACTGGGACATGGGGGGGCGAGACTGGGACATGGGGGGGCGAGACTGGGACATGGGGGGGCGAGACTGGGACATGGGGGGGCGAGACTGGGACATGGGGGGGGCGAGACTGGGACATGGGGGGGGCGAGACTGGGACATGGGGGAGCGAGACTGGGACATGGGGGGGGCGAGACTGGAACATGGGGAGGGCGAGACTGGAACATGGGGAGGGCGAGACTGGGACATGGGGGGCGAGACTGGGACAGGTGGGGCGAGACTGGGACATGGGGGGGCGAGACTGGGACATGGGGGGGTGAGACTGGGACATGGGGGGGGCGAGACTGGGACATGGGGGGGCGAGACTGGGACATGGGGGGGGCGAGACTGGGACATGGGGGGGGCGAGACTGGGACATGGGGGGGGTGAGACTGGGACATGGGGGGGGTGAGACTGGGACATGGGGGGGGTGAGACTGGGACATGGGGGGGGTGAGACTGGGACATGGGGGGGGTGAGACTGGGACATGGGGGGGGCGAGACTGGGACATGGGGGGGCGAGACTGGGACATGGGGGGGCGAGACTGGGACATGGGGGGGGCGAGACTGGGACATGGGGGGGGGCGAGACTGGGACATGGGGGGGGCGAGACTGGGACATGGGGGGCGAGACTGGGACATGGGGGGGCGAGACTGGGACATGGGGGGGGCGAGACTGGGACATGGGGGGGGCGAGACTGGGACATGGGAGGGCGAGACTGGGACATGGGAGGGCGAGACTGGGACATGGGGGGGCGAGACTGGGACATGGAGGGGCGAGACTGGGACATGGGGGGGGCGTGACTGGGACATGGGGGGGGTGTGACTGGGACATGGGGGGGCGAGACTGGGACATGGGGGGGGGCGAGACTGGGACATGGGGGGGCGAGACTGGGACATGGGGGGGCGAGACTGGGACATGGGGGGGCGAGACTGGGACATGGGGGAGCAAGACTGGGACATGGGGGGAGCGAGACTGGGACATGGGGTGGTGAGTGAGACTGGGGCATGGGGGGTGAGTGAGACTTGGACATGAGGAGTGAGTGTGAGACTGGGACATGGGGAGGGAGTGTGAGACTGGGACATGGGGAGGGAGTGTGAGACTGGGACATGGGGAGGGAGTGTGAGACTGGGACATAGGGAGGGAGTGTGAGACTGGGACATGGGGGAGTGAGTGTGAGAAGTGAGTGTGAGACTGGGACATGGGGGAGTGAGTGTGAGACTGGGACATGGGGGAGTGAGTGTGAGACTGGGACATGGGGAGTGTAAGACTGGGACAAGGGGAGGGAGTGTGAGACTGGGACATGGGGGAGGGAGTGTGAGACTGGGACATGGGGGGGGTGAGTGTGAGACTGGGACATGGAGTGTGAGACTGGGACATGGGGAGTGAGTGTGAGACTGGGACATGGGGAGGGAGTGTGAGACTGGGACATGGGGAGGGAGAGACAATGGAGGGAGGGAGAGAGACACTAGGGGGAGGGAGAAAGAGAGACACCCAGGGGTAGGGAAAGAGAGTGGGGGGAGGGAGAGACACTGAGGGGAGGGATAGAGAGGGACCGGAGGGGGAGTGAGAAATACAGGGAGAGGGAGAGACTGGGAGAGGAGTGTGAGACTGGAAGAGGGGAGAGAGGTCCTGCGAGGTTCTAATGTGGCGGGAAGAGAGAGATTAATAATACAGCAGAAATGGGGACGCTATTAGACAAATATCATAATATTTATTTTTAAGTGATGTAATTTGTGTTATAAATACTTTTTTTGTAGACGCGTGGCGGGGGCGTTACAAAGCTGGTTCGCCTTCATTGGCTGAACCAGCTCACGTGCGCTGACGTCATGTGATTTTAATTACATCAGGCAGGGGGGGCCCGAGAAATTTCATGGATGAAAAGGGGGGCTCGGCATAAAAAGTTTGCCCACCCCTGCTCTAGCCCTTATTATTCTTAGCAGTGCACCGTCATCTTTTCGCCTCTTTGTGGGACCGTCTTTCTTGTAGTCATAACATAGCCTTTGCACACAACATTAAGGTTTTGCAATAGCGTTCTACTCAAGGAATGATTAACATGTGTATTCATAGTTAAATAATGCATAAGTAATGCACAGCAAGAACTCCCTAAGCGCAAACTCTCCTCACATGTAAAATAAATTAGAATCAATAAAGTGCAAGTGAATACACAAGTGCAATGGAAAAAATGAATGTCCACTCACTTGGTGGATTGGAATGGAAAAGGTAGCCTAATTTGGACGAATCAGCAAATGCTATACGAGATCAGGAACTCCCCAGGGTCATAAAATGGAAGAGAAATATATAGTACAGAACAGTTATAAAATACACAAAATGAGTTGTGAGCCCAAATACAAACTCACATGCTCCACGATTTTAAAAGGCGCTTTGACCACTCTGGGTCACGGTGTCAGCGCTCTGCTCAAACGTAGCTGTTGGATAGTAGCTGCTGGCACTCGGCTGGCTCTGGTCTTGCAGAGTCACGCTTCCGGGTTTCCCCAGCGGATGATGTCACAGCTTCAACAGAGCCAATGGAAGCCTTCGGTTCGGTTATAGCTTCTGTAGAGCAGGGAGCAGCAGGCAGGGCACACACAACGCTCGGAATAGCACAGGACCACCCTACGCATTTCGTTCTACTGCAGGAACTTCCTCAGGGGTGCACCCCTGAGGAAGTTCCCACAGTGGAACAAAACACGTAGGGTGGTCCTGTGCTATTCTGAGCATTGTGTCTGCCGTGCCTGCTGCTCCCTGCTCTACAGAAGCTGTAGCCAAACCGAAGGCTCCTATTGGCTCCATCGACGCTGTCACATCATCCGCAGGGGAAAGCCGGAAGCGTGACTCTGCAAGACCAGAGCCAGCCGAGTGCCAGCATCTGCTATCCAACAGCTGTGTTTGAACAGAGCGTCGACTCTGTGGACCCATAGTTGTCAAAACGCCTTTTAAAAACGTGAACCATGTGAGTTTGTATTTGGGCTCAATGCTCATTTTGTGTATTTTATAAAAAAAAACTTCTGTACTATATATTTCTCTTCCATTTGATGATCCTGGAGAGTTTCTGATCTCGTATAGCATTTGCTGATTCATCCAATTGGACTACCTTTTCCATTCCAATCTACCGAGCGGACATTCATATTTCCATTGCACTTTTGTGCATTCACTTGCACTTTAATTATTCTAGTTTATTTTACATATGAGGAGAATTTGTGCTTAGAGAGTTCTTGCTGTGATTTATATTAAGGGTGTTGAGAAACACCCTTCTACTAGCTGCATCTCTCCCCATGTGGTGATTATCAATATATTCACTATTGAATGTTCACTATATACAGACATGCCCCGCATTAACGTATGCAATGAGTCCAGAGCATGTATGTAAAGCGAAAATGTACTTAAAGTGAAGCACTACCTTTTTTTTTCACTTATCGATGCATATACTGTACTGCAATCGTCATATACGTGAATAACTGATGTAAATAACACATGTGTGACAGGCTCTATAGTCTCCCCGCTTGCGTACAGCTTCGGTACAGGTAGGGAGCCGGCATTGCTGTTCAGGATGTGCTGACAGGCGCATGCGTGAGCTGGCGTTTACCTATTGGGCGATATGTACTTACTCGCGAGTGTACTTAAAGTGAGTGTCCTTAAACCGGGGGTATGCTGTACATCACTTAATATTTGTCACTTACTCAGGTGTTTAGGTGTGCGCTTTCCTTTTGTTGCATAAGTAATGCACAGAAAGATTCATTTTCACAGTTAGAACATAGGTGGGAATGCCTTGTTCATAACCAGCTCCATTTGGCTTGGACAAGTCAGTGACTTTCTATACCTCAGATACCAAAAATGTGTAAGCTTTGCAAGAAAAGTCATCTATATTGACATAGTATGCACAGTGCTGTGTGCATTGCTAACTTTCCTTTTAATTCAGTATTTTAATTGAATGCTATTTTGAATCATTAGTTCATTCTCCGGTATTCACCCATCTCAGTTCTTTTTCCCCCCGCTACGGGGTTTTGTGCAGATTTGGCTTTTATTGGCATGTATTTTGCCTCATTAGGAATATGCATTACTTTTATTTCTTTGGCGTTGATACTTAGAACACAATCTGAACAAATGGAAGAAAAAAAAAGTATGTTTCTTAAACTTATGGAAGAATTGCCTACAAAGCCAATTTGTTTCAAATAAACTACACAGTGAATTTCCTCTACATGACATACATGTTGAAAATGCACTCATCATATGTTTTTTTTTTTTAAAGCTATTTAGATTCATTGCCATATAAAACATGCACAAAGTTGATTAAATTATGGGAGGAAAAACATATAGCGGTAAACATAATACGAAATGTGAATAGTTGACATTCTCCTAAACTTTTTATGTGCCCATTATTGCAGGTACGTACGTACCTCTGTATCACTTGATTGAAACAAAGCTCAGCTTGTAATAGTCTACCCAAGTGCTTCAAGCAAAGACCCTTCAGCAACTGAACTAAGCATTGGTCATCTGGAAAATATTCTGTTGCGTCTGCAAGAAGAAAACATGGAAAATAAGAACAATATTCTTATTCAATAGGAATTAGAAACAGTGCTATAACAAGTACCGTGCAAAATGATGCATTGTTTCCCACATTCCTCACACTTACTAATGAAGTCAAAATATAACCAAATTAGTTATGATGCAAACAGTTAATTGTATATAGCAAGGAATTCGAAAGTCCTTCTACATCTGTAGGACAATGATCTCCGGAGTCGCATCTGGAAACGTTTAAAGCCGCAGCTCCAGACAGGACACTGCCATGACATGAATCTAGAGATAATGGCATTTGTTTTGCCAAAGATGGGTGTAGCAGGGGAGTTATCCCTGTTCAGGTAATGTGCCTCTAATCCAGGAGTGTGGTGGTTAATTGCTGGTAGTCAATTAACAAACACCACCTGCCTGATTAGAGGAAGAGAGACTCCTTAGCTCACACCTGAGCTGAACTTGGAGACATTTGTCTTGAGCCCTGCCAGAAGAAACAGCAGAGTTGCTTTCAAGACACAGGGGAAACTTCTAAACCGGAATGCTGACACACCCTGAGGAAAAGGGAGTTGAACCAGGGACAGAGAAGATTTTCCCTCCAAACCACAAGGAACAGATAAGACTTTCATTTATGAGACTTCTTATATCTGCTTAATTCATGCTATATGTTTGGGGCTGGGAGACATGCTTATTTAAGGGAGTTGTGAACTGCATAGTATTTCACTAGAAATACTCCCAAGTGAATAGAAGCTTTGTTTACCCCTTGTTTGGCTGGTTTCCTGATGTTAAGGAAACAGGCGCAATAAAAGGCTTATTTAATTTCACTATAATCAGTCTCCCTTGCATACCTCTGTGAGCGTCCGCCTACAATGGGATTAAATGATGGCCCTCCTGACATTAAAATAAACAAGCTACTTTCAAAGGCATTCTTTGGAGGGTTCTGCAAGGTTCAGGGGGCGTGGCTAAGAAGGTATTCCACAAAATAGTACATGTATTAAAAATGAGAATTTCAAGTGAGGACCCCTATTATAGACAACAAAGTTTGGATATTTGTAATCGTTGAAAGGAAATGAATGCAATAAGGCCAGAAACTTGAGGCTTAGGAGACGGAAAATAAGGGGGGGATCCCATAGGGTGTTTGAGAAGGTGTTCGTAACAACATTTACAACAACTGCGAATCATTAAGGAGAAGAGAAGATTGCCCACCAACTCCATTTGTAGTTTGCGCCTGAGGTTTGTTCTGCTCGGCTTAGGAGATGGCCAGGGACAGATATCCATTTGTCACTCAAATTTAGGAGCATGACAGTCAAAATTAGTCTTGTTACTTTCGCCAAACTCATCTGAATCTATTGATATGACTCACATCTAAGTATTAGAGAAATTAAGCTAAGAGTGTTTCTACAGTATATTCAGCCAGACTCTAATGTCAGAAGAAAATGTTTTTATTTAGTTTTTTTTCTGTCATAAAAATATCAGGAGAGCTCATTTAAAAGAGGGGTGGGTCTAACGTTGTTTCAATGGGGACAACATGGTACACAGGTTTCACCCAGGTAATATGAAAATCAGAATTCAACAAGAGGTGTGTTGTGGGATCAGAGACATGAATTTTCATTTTCTACTCCAGTGAACTCTATGGGAAAGACCTATGACATATAGTAACATACTATATAGTGATTTCTTTTTGTTTTATCCTTTTTGTTTAAGAAACTATTCTGCATGTATTGTAACTGTATGTTCTTGTAATAATATTCTTCTGTAATCTAAAGCACTGTATTTTTATATACATTAAAACATTTAATAAGTAATGCTTGAAGCTCTGAATGAATTGTTTGCATGCTCTGTAGAGAGAAATTAAAAATGTTGGACACATTTTGCTACAACAGATATTTCTGTGTTAAGTGCATAGTTTTTCTATAATAAACCAGGACCTGAATCTCTGCAAATGTATTTGATATTTCTTGAATGGTGGCAGCAGATGGATAAGACTGCAATTGAGCAAGGGGTTAATATTAACTAATTGAAAATAACTTGCGAAGGCGAAAGGTGAGTTGGCTAGAGTAGCCATGTGTATTAACCTTGGTTGCATATCTAAGTTAAGTGCTCACAAGTGTACTGTTCATGACAGATGGTATATTGAGATGGATTGATGGAAGATATTGTTCATTTGAGGGACCCTTGTGAAGGTGAAAAGTGGACCAGCTAGAGAACTATGTACAGAATTAACCCTTGTCCCGTATGCAGGTTGGGTGCTCACAGGTGTGCCATATGGGACACATATCATCATTACACGATTATAAGACTTAATGGCACTCAAAACCTGTATTGAGGATTTATTGAAATCTGCATGAAGGGCTAAGGCAACATAACTCCATTCATCATTTTCACAAAGACATTACAAGAGTACTTACTTTTCTCAGCCTGCAAATCAGCTTCTGCCTTTTCAATGGTAATTAACAAATGTTCTGTCAGGTCAGACCTTTTGCCCACTATTGTGAAGCCATTCCAAACATACAACATTTCCTGCAAAAACAATACAAATAAAGCTGAATACTGCATTACTGTACAATAGCACAGCCTTGATTCCAGATCATTCCACAGTCCCAAGCCAAGTGATCTCACCAGTGCTGGCAAAGTTAGTTTTACAGGGTTAGCAGCGGTATAGCGTCGTGACTTTCTGATTGCAAATTTCTCTGTTGGAATCGACTTTCCTGCGATTTTTTGTTTCAAACCCTCCACTTGTCTGCATACAGAAAAAATACTTTGATTATTGTTCTTGTGAATACGAACTACTTTGACGTTCAGGTCTGCCTTAGTCTGTTAATAGCTTCATGTATTGTACAGTATGTATACAAAATTGCTCTATGCTATTATTGTACTAATTTATTTTTTGTTTTTTAAAATGGGTTCCTCAACAGAATAATTATAAATAAGAAGAACAGATACCATCTTATAGTATAGAAATAAGACCTCAGATCTCTAACTCAAATTGGTCCTGTACAAGTAGGGTTGCCAGGTAGCTTCTCCGAAAATACTGGACTCAATAGTGAAAGGTGCGTCAGGTCACTATGTCCAGGGAGGAAAATACCGGACACATACATGTCCAGTATTACAGTACCTCTAATTTTTTACTGGACAGAGTATCCAAATACAGGACAGTCCCGTTCAATACCGAACACCTGGCAACCCTATGTACAAGCCTTAAGGATATAGCGGGTAATACTATAGTGTCCAAAATAGGCGTTTAGGCCAATTTCAGCCGAAAATTCCCATTGGCATCAAAGGTTCAGACAATATAAGAATTTTCCTGATAGTCCCAGTTTTATTATAAAATCCTCCATTAATTCTCTATTTTAGAAAAGCGTTGATGCAAAATATTTTTTTCTGTACGTATCTACGTACTGTATGCAGAACGTTTTTGTAACGCATCCTGGAAGGCAGTACTTTTAAAACTGAGGCAGGGTAATTTCCTGTGTTGCAGTTAAGGTATGTGCTCCAGAATAAAGGTGAACAAAAGTATGTTAAGTTACAAAAAAAAAAAAAAGTGAATAAAACACAGAGAAATATGGTGGGTACAACACAAAATGGCATTTTATTTTTAAATAAAGTATACATGTTGCACTTAATCTAATAGTAATTATTTGCCTAATTAAGAAACTTTGAAATCTTCACCTGAACAAAGCAACAATGTCCTCTCTTGTTGTCCGTACAAGGTCATCAGGAAGCATGCTCAGTATTGCTGCTTTTTGATACACATATATTGCCTAAAGAGAAAAAATATATTTTATGACCATAAACATAATTAGTTTGAGAAGGGATTGCTGGTAGAGATGGGCAAATCTTTTGTTTACATTTGAACACACTACGAATTTTGCATTTCTGAGCAACCGTGGATATTTAAAATATATATTTTTTAAAGTTAAATAAATTTTAGCGGCTCTGTCTCAAAGATGCACATACAGACCTGGTGCTATTTATTTTCATCGTGGGCGCATGGAAAAGTGTAACCATGGAGTGATCCTTTCTTTCTCCTTCCAGAGTGCTGAGCGCTAGTGCTGCAGAGTTGTTACTCTAACGTGCTCCGTTTGTGAGTGTATTTCCTGTCGACTGGTATTTTTATTTATTTTATCTTTTTTTTTTTACAGAATCATGCTATGGAGCTTGCACTTCTTGTCTTATTTCTTTTTCTGTATATATGTGTGTATATATATATATATATATATATATATATAAACAAAAAAAAGACTGCGCTCAACAGGTGCTAAGGATCTAAATGTAGTAGTACTAGTAAGCAATATTGATTAGCATAAATGATCGACTATACATGAAATAAATTATAATTCAATAGCTGAATTGTTACTGGTATTCTCTATACATGCTATAATAAATGGGTGTAATTTGTGGACCAATGTATAATTGAGCTAAAATAGTTAAAACCCTAAATCACTGTTACAAATACATATATAAATTGTGGTAATATTGTGAAATGCAAAAATACTCTAAAGAAAAAAATATGCATTTAAATTTTAAAATAAAAATAAAAATATAAATGAAAAATAAAAATAAAATGCAAAATTGAAAAAGGGCTCAAAAATAGGATCTGGCAGCTCTCCACAAGGACCAACGACCTCCCAAGAATCTGCGAACAACAAGAAAAGAAAGCGTTCCGCTTTCTTTTCTTGTTGTTCGCATATATATATATATATCTATATATATATAGTTATATATATATATATCTCTGAAACAGCGGGCGGCTTTACTAGGCTTTTCTAATCTGCATGTTATAACATTATTATGATTACTAATTTCATTTTTTAATATTATTTTGTCACAAATATAGGTCTGCCTCTTTCAGACTGAATACAAATACTGTATACTGTATATTAAATAATTTCAAAGCATAAAATTGATGGAAATAGTTCTGCATCAGCAATGATTTTTATTATAATAAAAAGTGTGTACTATTTTCTTAGGCCTCGGTCCCGCTGCGCTCGTTGGCGCGGGCGGCGGGTCGCGAGTTCCCCACCAGCAGGGGAATCCTCGCGAGCCGGTCCCGGTCCCCACTGGCTGCACAGCTGACTACACGCTGTGGCGCGTCAGCCGCTGGAGACACCAGAGAATGGTGTTTCCTAGCGTTGACGCGTGACGTGTGTGGCTGTGAGCCAATGGGGAGGGGAGGCTTCGGGAGGAGGAGAGGCTTCGGGGAGCGGGGAGGAGTGTGGAGTGAAAGCAGGTGAGTGCCTTTCTCTGTGTGTGTGTCTGAGTGCGTGCCTGTCTGTGTGTGTATGTGTCTGAGTGCGTGAGTGCCTGTCTGTGTGTGTGTGTGTGTGTGTGCCCGAGTGCCTGCCTCTGTCTGTGTGTGTGTGTATGAGTGCGTGAGTGCCTGCCTGTGTGCGCGCGCGTGTGTGTGTATGAGTGCGTGAGTGCCTGCCTGTGTGTGTGTGTGCGCGTGTATGAATGAGTGCCTGCGTGTGTGTGTTTAAACTTACCTTCCAGCTCCAGCCCGAGTCCGTGGAGGGAGGGGGGGGGAGAGTAGCAGGTCCCTCCGCTCAAGCCACGCCCCCCCTCCCGATCAAACCTCCCACCTCCCGCTCCGGCTCCCGCTCCCTACAGACCGCAGATCGCGGTCTGTGTATCTCAGCGCACCGCCTGTCAGCAGCGCAGGTGCGCTGACTCTGGGAGCGGGGCCTTAGCCTTACCTTTGACCACTTGCTTTCCTTGCACAGTAGATCTGCATAGCGATATGCCTGAAGCCAGTCTTGCTGGAAGGTGAAGCACCACATCAGCTCCCAGTAACAGAGATGATGGATCTGCTTCCACTCATGCTGAGCAACAATGCATTCCTGGAAGGTCACCTCCGCCTGCCACAACAAAGGGATAAAAAGGAAAGTGAACAATGACCATAAATAACATCTCTGGACTCTGCATGGCTCTGCAAAACATTGCCCACACAACAAAGCTATGTATAATGTTTTTCTGGCATTTTTTACTATGTGCCAGCTTCTCAACCAACACAGTAGCACAGTAAAAATAAATGTGTCAAATCCCATTTATATAATTGTAACTGTGACAAATGCAGAAAAGAATATGCACCTCTATGCTTATCTTTCTTACATATGTAGCCCCCCCCCCCCTTGGGACTACTATGTCTGTTATGGGGTTAATGTCCTTAAGCGGTTAACTGTGTGGGCTCACACAGAGTAACACCCCTCTCCCATCACATGGTATAGAGTGACTTAGCAGGAAAGAAGTCACTCCCTCTGTATGCATGGTGACGTCAACCTGGGGGTATATACAGTTAGCCCACATTTTCTAGGACCTGGGACATACAGTTGGGGGATACTCACTGTTCTGTAAATTGGTTTCAGTATATTGATACGGTATGTGTGCTAGGATTGATCTGTCCATGTTTGTTGTTTTATAGTTAGGGAAATGACCTAAATAGCGTACGTAGATATGGCCAAGAAGAATACAGTTATTCATATTCAAGGAAGCATATACCCACATGGTGTTCCCAAGAGAGGAACTTTGGGGCATAGTCAGATCGGTCCTAGAGGAAGGGCCATAGCTAAAAGTGACCCAGTGTAGAGTACAGGGATACTGATCCCGAGGAAATAGATGTAAGGCACAGGTCGCCAGAGGTCCACTACTAAGGTAACATTACAGATGCTATACAGAAGAGGGACATGTCAGCTACAGTAACTCTGTGAGAAATAAGTCTCAGTACCTCCGCAGTTAATAAGATTAGGGTACCTAGGGAAGAAGCAAATAGTACAAATACTGTGTATATATGAGAACTGTAAATACTGTGAATTGTGTCTCAATGAGAAGAGCATTATCAACGGCTGTTAATAAAGCTCCTGTCTGTACTATAAAAGTTCCTGGCACCCATCTTCATTACACCAGCATATCTATGCCCAGCCTGTGCAGACCCAGCACCCTGACAAGGTATGAAAGGCTGAGCCAAGCCATGTATATAGCCAGCTGATGTAAACGCCTTAAGAGCAAAGAAAGAAGGGTTACACATCGTACTTTATCTTTTCAAGCGCACTGATCAGCAACAATAGCAATCATCCCATTCAAATCTGAAAGACACATTTGTCTTGAGACTTGAAAACTATATGTTGTATGTCTACAGGGATTTGTAGTAGATTTTGCATCATGGGTCAAACACCACATAAGGGGTAAGTATTTATTGGACAAAAATTTGCAAATGTCTTACAAATGGTCAAAAGATGGGCCTTTCAAATGCCTATACCTACGTTTTCACTGATTCATTTCTATCCAGATAGTTTGTTTTGTCCTGCTGAGGGTGGCAAGAATATAAAACTACGCTAAGCACAACACAATTTAACCAAGTAGTATCTTAGTACCATCATACTAAGGGACATCAGAGTTCCCATCAAGGATAAGTGAACTTGGATAACCCACTGCTTAAGATGCCAAAGGTGTTCTATACTTTGCACACTTCAGGGAGTCATCACAATTTAAAAAACAAACAAAACAAAAAAAACTTAGTCTGGTTTCTTTGGAAAGTCAGAGACGTTTATGATGTCACAAAGCAAGTGTGTAATGTGAGAAAAGAGGACCCATAGACCACACCAATGTTTATCCAATATATAGTGGAATGAATGAATGCAGAGAATAGGTACTGTAATGGAGGGTTGGTGAGATATGGGAGTAAAGAAATAGAACAGGACTTTGTTTTGTAGGACAACAATGGCTGAGAGAGACGTCTGCAGAATTCTAAACAGAGATTTGGGGGATTAAGAGTAGAGAGAGAAAAAGCCTGAAAGGTATTACCTGTTCAAAGTTTCCTTTAAGTATGTCTATCCTGGCAGCATAAAACAGGATTATAGAGCCCTGAGGAGAGAGGAAACTAAATTAGAAAAATGTTTACATGTATTGCTTAGAAGTAGGGAGTTGCAGGAAGTTGGACCACATACATTGGGGAATTTCTTGAGGTAGGGTTGAAGAAGCATGTCTGCTTCTTGCAGATTACTTTCTCCAGTACCTAAAACAGAATAATACAGCTATGAATGTTTGTTCAAACATGGGTATTATTTAATAGAACAGACAATTTAAAATTAGAATTATGTCTGTACAACTCACCGTAGAAACATTTCTAAAAGTCACCCACTACCTCTAGTAACTTCTAGTACCTTCTCCAATGACCACCGATAATAATGCGATAGCTAAACAGTGCACATAATCAAAAAACTCATATCCGAGAAAAACAGTTTGATGAACATTGCACCTATAACTCTCCTATCTGTTTAAAAGGTAGAACTACAGTATGAAGCTAGTTCAGCAAGAGAAAATGTCACACTTGAGTGAAAACAAAACACAATTACAGTGGTTCATTGTTACATGGTTACACATACCAAGAATGAGAGAAATATAGGTATGATAGAACAGGAGAGTGAGTACACACAATATTGATCTTAAACTGGCACCAGATGCCCCTTCCCGAAGCTGGAAGAGACCAAACTCCTAAAGGAAATAAAGGGAGAGCATGAGTTAGCGGTTAAATATTGAGATGATGTTCACATATAACTTTTGGTAGTAAAACACAGGGAGATTTTACACGAATATGAAGAAACAACTTGCTTTGCTGTTAACACTGTTAAGTCTTTATGGTGAAAAGCAGTAAACACGTCGCTAAAGTAGCATGTTTATCACCATTTTTAGAGATCTCTTAAAATCTGATACTCCATTCAAGAGATACAACCATTTGAGAGGTTAAAATGCAGCGCTCTCCAGAGCACAATGCAGTCTAATGGTTACCATGTTAACCTTATAAAACTAGAGATTAAGAAAATCATGATTAACGATTAAAAAAAAAAAATACATTCTTTTTTTTTTTTTTTTTTTTAAAGAGCACGGTGCAAGATACAGTACTAATATTAAAGGGGTTATCATATAGGAGTCTAGAGGGGATTGCTACTTTCATAATCTATGACTTTCAATTCAAGTGAATTAAATATGTGCCAACTATAGTATTTACAACATTTGCAAAACAAATACCAGAGTGAGCAAATGGAAATTACCCTATTGCCGGAAAATCCAATGAATTCCAGGAGTCTGAGAATCCTTGCAGGCAAAAGAGAAAGCATCTATAGAAAAACCAAAACACAGCAGTAAAATATGGTAAATCTGAAATAACGTCTGCGTAACCACATCCCCAGAAAAACTCAAATGCAAGATATTTCATTCAGTAAGTGGACAGTGGGACAAATCTATCTCTGGGTTCAGGCTTTAAGTTATGATTCATTACTAATCACTGTTGCTTCTGCTTCTTTTGCAAGAGCATAAACCATCCTTTTCCTTCCTGTTAATGTCTAAATCGTCAAGTAAAGATGGGGAGAATATTTTTTTTTTCAGTGCCATAAAATTCATAACGGGGCCTGTAACTCGGGAAGTAGGGGGTCCCCGGACCTGAAATCAATGTGGTTCAGCTCCAGAGACCCCCTGCTACAAAACTGTAAGTTTAGAATTTTAATAAAACCCCTGCGATCGCCTGTGAGAGGCGCGCAGTTAGAGTGACTCTCTTTCTGCGCGTCTATTACACAAAGGCAGACGCCGGTAGCATTCACACAGCAGGGGTCCCTGCTTTGGGCATCTAATGCGCCGCAGTCATTTCTTTAAAAATAACTCGCCAAAACCAGGGAGA
This sequence comes from Ascaphus truei, assembly GCF_040206685.1. NCBI lineage: Eukaryota > Metazoa > Chordata > Amphibia > Anura > Ascaphidae > Ascaphus > Ascaphus truei. Next base: position 149,298,575 of record NC_134483.1, on the reverse strand, counting down.
ATTACGGGATTATATCGACTTCCAATTCGAGATCCGTTCGAATAACGGCCGCCCCATCAGTATATGTATATACTTGTCACTTTCGTCATTGTTATTTATTTAATAAAATTTTATTTTGGTTTCTCTGCCATATGGAGCATCTAGTTTGCTCCCTTTAGTGATATTTTGTGGGCCATCTCCCACATTTTCAGCCGTCTGTAGGGATAATTATTCCATTTTGATATACTACTTCCATTTTGTTTTGACAAATTAGTGCATCCAAGAAGGGACCTTTGTGACGTCAGTCACATCTTGATGTGATATACATGATACCCCATTCCCTTTCCGCACCTTTGCCATTTTATGATTTACAATATTACCCATGTATTTTGGCCGAGCAGTTGGTCATTATGTAGTAGTAATACTGCCCCGTTTCTAGAAGTTACTGGAAGGGTCACATGATAGGTGTGATTCGTCTGCAACATATATTGGCCATGCCCCCTGGGAATAAAAGGTGGGGATCCACCATTTTGTAGCCAGACCTCATTTAACATCTAAGAGGATCAATGTAACATCCAGGATTCCAGGGAGGTCTCCAGGTTCCTCTAACCTGTAAGGACACCTTTTATTTCTGTTTTAGCATAGGGGCAGTATCCCAGTATTAGGGGCTCCCAAGGAAAAGGAACCAAAGCAATTATACTACAAGAGGGAGTATTCTCCATCACAGGACTTGGAAGAGGCCTGGTGGGCTGCTGACGAATCTTGACTATAGGATAGTGAGTTTGTGTCAAGCACATGGCTCTTTTTAGAGCTTAGCCACTAAGTGACTCGTAGTGCTATAAGCTGGAAGAACCTTTTCGGATATGCTCAAACCTGTCCTGTTTCACAAGAATGTGTGATTGCCTCTGAAGAGTGTTTCCCTGTTAGAATAACTGAAGTTAAATCTTCCTGGCGACTTCCTTTTTATTCCAGCACCTTTTCCTTATATAAGCCGGCAAGAATCCACATCATCAACCCTGAGATGCCACAAGTAAACCGCTGAGCACCTACACCTTTATTCAGGTGCCAAACCTGTTTAAAGTGACAGAGACTATTTAATACCTTCCATTTTCACTGTACCCCTTGTCCCTCTTGCCAGGGGGGGATAGGGGTGTTACATATATGTTTTCAACCCCGCATTTTTATACATAAGACCATCCTGGGTCTCTTGGTGGGGAACTTAGTAATTGAATTAGGGCTTCCCAAAATATCAGGTAACCACCAACAGAAAGAAGAGCCATCACTATTCCTTGGAGCCTACTTTATAACGCACAATCTATTACCATCTTAGACATTTCAAAGAAATGGGCTAAAAGTAATCTGGTGGCCTGGTCATTTGGTATGAAGAATCTGGACCTTTTAACTCTGTAAACCAAAAGAAAAACAAATATACTGTAGACAGAACTTCACCGCCAAAGTACAAATCGGAATATACTACTTCTAGTGAATAAAAAATACCTCAATAAAAGCATAAAAATGTAATCTAACAACCTAAAAGTTTCCCATATTCCTCTTCCAAAAGATACATCTCCTCTATTTGGACCATGCAAACAATTTGTTTTGGAAGACTATATAAAATATATATATGTCTCACCAAGTTAAAGGCTCCTATCCCAAGCTTTACACCTCCTTCAACCTGATAGTAGGTTTCTCTGGAGTTTTTACTGTCCTGATTCATTGCCGCACGTAGAACTTGGTGGCATTCCCTTTAGGAACCAAGACAAAATTCACAATTGACATATTTAAACAAGAAAAATCTGTTATGCAAATATGAATACTCAGAACAAAAACATATCATTTTATAAACAAAATTAAAAAGGGAATTTTTGTAAAAAAAAAAACAAAACAAAAAAACAACATACTTGTATATTTGGTAACTTGTCCTGATTTTGAGCCCACCTTTGATAAAGTTGATCATATTTTCATCCTGGAAGAAACCCAATTCAAATTTGTTCATTGGAGTAAAGCATGATGGCAAATGTAACCTCATACTTATATCATATGTCCCTATAATTTCCCTTCACTGGTCTCAAACAATACATCTACAGTAGCAAAACACACTTGTAATCTTTAAAAGGTGATGTAATAATATACGTATTTAATATAAATATGGGTAAAAAAAAGACAGATCCCCAAGTCAGTAGCCAAACGGATTTGAGTATTGTACCGCAATGCAGATTGGCCATGTTAATGCAAGAGTACTTCCTATTCAAGAAGGTGAAATACCTAAGTCAACGCACCAGAGGACACTTTTTTCTTCTCTGCACTCGTTTGGAGAGACTGGAACTCCCTCCTGGACTCTGGCTGCAGGACTTAAGTATACCTATATTGGACTCTTTAATCTTCCTCTATTTACACATTTGTGTTGTATTTACACTTGACTTTTTATTGTTTATTTAATAATTTTAGGATAGTGAGTAGCGCCACTTTCCCCTTTTTTTTGCTTAGATCCCCAAGTCAGTAGCTAAATGGATGCACTGAATGCTTCCATGCAGAGTGAAATTATAAAATAAAAGCGTATACAGCTCTTGTATGCGTTTTTCATTGAGCCAGACTTCAACTACTGTAGGTGCTTATCTGCAAAAAATGTATTAACCCCCCCGCCCCTGTTTGTTCATAATTAGAGCCACTAAGCGGTGCGATTTATTTTACAAGATACCTAACAGCATCATTAAAATTGTCCGCAGGCTGTATTCCAGCTCGGGAAGGTGTCTTGTGGAGAGTACTGCTTAAAAAAATATAGAAATGGCTATAGGGAAGAGGGGTACAGAAGGGGGAAAAGGACACGGACACTGTCCGCAGCACCGCAGACGTTTGCTTTTTCATCCGCGCCGCTAGGGACAGTCTTACTGCAACTGTATCTAGGTTTTCTAAATGAAATCCTGCACATTCCATACGGTGTATCTGATGTAGACAAATTCAGAAGACTGTCTCCAGGCGCATGGATCCACGGCTCACCAGAAGTGGAGAAGGAAAAGATGTAGTATAATATTGTTTTGACAAAACGTTAATGAGCAGATGGCGAGAGATGCACTCACTTGGTTCTTCTTAATAAACACGCTTTGTATGCGGTTCTTTTTTTCTTCATCTTTGGCAGCTTTGAATATTGCCTCCCACGTAAACAAGCCTTTATATATAAAGACTATATATATGAAAAGGAGGTGTCCCTTCATATAAAGAACTCATATATATTTTTACATTTTATTAAACGGTTAAAATAGTAAATGAAAAGCAGCAGGAGGAATACATTCACACGCACGTGACTTATTCCAGGTAGACCAAAAAAAAGAAGTCCCAAAAAGTAGCTCTACGGGTGAAACAGTATCTCCGAGTGTCAGCGTGTTAAAGTCAGTCTCTATCCTCTATTGACAACCTAGAAATTCAGGATCTTTCCAGCTATCCTGATAGAGAGATTTAGAGAGAAATAGACAAATCCTTGCTCTCTTTAATATACTGTAGTTCTCTACCTTGTGTCCACGGAGGTTGAAACTAATTACACTTGCTCACCGTTTATTTATTTATTTTATTTATAAAAAGGTTTTACCAGGAAGTAATACATTGAGAGTTACCTCTCGTTTTCAAGTTCCGTATATTCCGGTGTATAAGACGACTTTTTAACCCTAGAAAATCTTCTCTAAAGTCGGGGGTCGTCTTATACAGTACGATATATACGGCAAAGCAGTGGCAGGCAGAAGCTCCGTGCTGCTGCTGTTTCCCTGTGCTTGCAGAGGGGGCGGGGCGTCCCTCTACACACAGACACAAGCCCTCCGCTTCTATACGCCAATATATTGAGAGTTTCGTGATTGATACTTTTATTAACTGTAATTCCACATATGTGGTATATATGATAAACTGTGAATGCGGCCTGCAATATATTGGCCGCACAAAACGATGCCTGAAAACTAGAATCCAGGAACACATTAGGAACATTAAAATAGGTTATGACAAACATAGTCTCTCCCGTCACTACGCACTTTATCACAATAAAGATCCCTCTAGATTGCAATTTAAGGGGATAAAAGTGGTCCCCAAAGAAAGAAGGGGAGGTGACAGGATTAAAAGTCTCTCACAACAAGAGACCTTTAGGATTTATCAAATGAATTCATTGAGCCCTAAGGGGTTAAATGAAGACATTGATATTTGGTCATTATATTAGCTCTTAGTTTCTGAAATATCTGTGTGTTTATAATGACATCCATTCCTTTTTATATGTATTGTTATTGCTTTGTATCTAATTATGGCTTTTCTTTTCCAGAAGTTCTGCCTTTCATGCGCCGAATATGTTTTTGAAATAAATCTGTTTTAGATTAAAAATTTTATGCTTTTTATATATAAATTGATTGATAATATGTTCTGTGAGACAGAGTATCACAAATCAAGAGCATTTTGCTGCCCCTGTAATTGATGATGTGGCAATCAGACACCGCATTTGTGATTGGGTGAAGTGTAGTATATATATATATATGTACCTGCCCCCTCATTATGCATACATTCCCTGAAGAAGTAACCTAGTGTTACGAAACGCGTGGAAGAGAGGTGTCTATGCTCTTCTCCCCCCATCCTGTGTGATTCTGGACACTGTCTACAAGCCGCCTGCCTAGTGCTGTATTCCTCCCCGCTGCTGAGCATTATTGGACTGACACGCACGCTGTGCGTTCCACAAGAAGCATCGCGGAAGTTGAGGAGCGACTCGTGACGTCATCGCCGAGCGCTCAACGAGGAGTGGCGGCAAACGGTGCAGTGATCCATGGACGCTGATTCCTGCGGCTTCTTTACCACCCTGTGAGCTGTGTGCTGTGGGGCTCTCTCTACAAGGGACATATCCACACCACCCCTAAACGGAGGACGCTGTAAGGGACAGATGAGACGACTCCAGACCCAATACATGCCGAGATCCATCCGAGGGCGTCGCACAGTGTCATCTCCTGGTGTGGTAAACCTATATACCAACTGCTTGTTTATTCTTACTTGATGTACGCAGAACTATTTACTTTTAACCATAAAGTCACAGTTTTTACTTTATTACACTATGTGCGTTGTGCGCCTTGTTCTTTTGTTTTTTGTCTAGTTCCTGGGGTGTCGAGCCACCCCCAAGAAAGGCTGCAGACCCACGATTAGTGCCAGATCTACACTTAAGGTCCACAACATTGTTTGTATAACCACGGTGCACTGTTCACTTGATATTTGCTGTTCACTAGTTATTAGCTGCGCACTGTCACTTTTTTCTTCTTTAGATTGCTCGATCCGTCTGGAGCCCAGCTGACCAGAGGGGAGTTTCCCACAGAGACGGTGACCGAATGCAGAGGTGTTCCTAGGAAGGAAAAGCATCGCAGCTGCTGTCCCAGGCGCCTGCCAAGGGAAACATACTCCTGACTCCTGTATGAGCGGCCGCCGAGTGGTAACGTGTGTTTAACACACTCAATGTTTATGTCCTAATACCTTGATGTACGCAGAATATTTATCCCCTATTTTAATATACACTTGTTACTTTCATACTTCACTATTTGTGTTGTGCGCTGTTTTTTTGTCTCCTTATCTACCTGACTGCACCTGTCTGTAAGAGACAGTGAGACTGAATCTTAGGCTGTGGCCAGGCAGGGAGAGAGCACGCGGCGCTCTTGCGAGATGCCGTCACGCGCTCTTACTCGGCCGGGCAATTTGAGGTCAACTAGGTGCGCGGGGGGGGGGGGGGGCGTGGCCAAGACATCACGGAGCTGGTTCGCCCTGATTGGGCGAACCACTCACGTGCCGCGCGAGTGAGCAGCAGATTCAAATGTGCTTGCTTCAACAGGCAGCTAAGCGCTGAGCATGCGCAGGCGCTCACTCACGCTGGCCACACACATTGCAGCAATATGTTTCATTGCGGCCAGCGTGAGCGCGCCCTCTCAGCGCCACCCTGGACGAGGCCTTAGAATCTTACAGACAGGTGCAACTCGGTAAGATTCACACAGCGCAGTCCCATTCAGACACAGGGACCCCCGCTATGTTAATACCAATGTGCCATTAAGTCTCCTTACTGAGACCATGAGCACACGCAAGCACAGATGAAGAAAATACGGTGCCGCAGCAGATTTAGCGTGGCAGCGCGACCAACTATAGTGCTGCATCGGTAGAGTTCTTAACGTGAGAATAACTGAGCATGTACGTAACAGAAAATGGCTTAGTTACCCACAGTGTATCTAACCACCTCAAGAACAAAACAAAAAGGGGGGGGGGGGGGGGCGGAAATCGAGATGAAATCGAGATGCCGCTCCGGTGAAGAAAGTTATCAGGAACTCACCAGGTAAGGTAAATAAAAAGTTATTTAATAGCCTACATAAAAATGGACAAGGAAAGGAACAGAACTCCTCCCACGCGTTTCACACCCTCTATGGCGCTTTGTCAAGAACAAACACCAATGTGATCCCAAAAGTTTGTTGTGTACAGGTATTGAACTGGTGAAAACTAATTTGGATTGAGCAAAAAACATCCCAAAAATATCACACAGGGAAACCTATGGTGCAGGCGCGCACGCGACAGAGCGCATGGCCTCACACGTGCTTGTCAGCCGAGCGATCTGTAGACTACAGATCCTCGCGATGGGCAGGTGTCTCTGAGGGTGGCTGATGACGTCACAGAGCTGGTTCGCCCTCATTGGGTGAACTGCTCACGTGACCCGTCTGTCTCGAGACAGACAAAAAAAAATTGTCTGCCGGAAAAAAAACAGTCGCACCGTCGCTCACGTGCACGCACTCTATGGATGTTCCCATAGACTTAATGTGTTTGATTGTGCTGCTCGTGTTCTCCAAGCACGGTCGCTCTAAGCAGGGACTCGGCCTAAGGAAGCCAACGAACATCGAAACGCATTTAGTTGATCTTGTGACGGTGAGGGGGTAACCAGGCTCTCAATAAAGGTATTAAGCCTGTCTGGTTACCTTCGATCCATATTTGGGGTTTTTAGAGTGTCAGCTCTTGAACTGGTTTATTGTAACTGCAATGTATGTAATTTTGCAACAAATAATTTTCTGTGTTTTACCTTTACAGGTGTGCCAGCAAGCAGAGATTACTGGGCTATGAGTTTCAGGGTGGGTTTTATGGTGAAAGTCTTGTGTGTCTAGGTAGTCCCTAGTATAAGGGGGGCTGCCCAGTTAATGCCCTGATCACCCAGAGCCTGGTACAGTGGTTCTGGGGGTACTCCAACCATATATACGGTTGCAAGGGTTTTTAAGAGTCTAAGTCCGGTTTTCAGTGTGTGAGGATAAGGCTGGTGATAATGAACCTGCACGCTTTTTCATTCTATCCCGATAACCAGAGGATTTACAAAAAAATATGTGAAAGTACATTTTATTAAAGTGTATAAAAGTACATCTGCTTGTGCACGGTATATGAGCTGGGGACTTCCAGGTCCACGGTTCCGAGAGACCATGTGGCTACCAAGTTTGGTTCCATCAATTCTACTCGGGTCCCAGACATGAAAGCCTCAGAGGTTGCCAATGTGTTAAAGCCATTTGGGCAGCAGAGTTAGCCTCAAGTATTCACGTCCTGTGATGAATGGAAGTCATCGGACAACCATTTGCCCAGCCCAGACTTTGAGGAGCCTAACTCTGCAGGTGGTTTCTGACTGACAAGTGGCAGAGGTGCCAGGTTGGTGTATGCCCTTGTCAGATTCCGAATCCGGGCTTGCCCGGCTTAGATAGACTGACAGCGCTCTGATAGGCTGGTAGGATTTTTCCCACGCTCGGATTGGCTGGAGTATTTCATGAATGAACTCTGAAATACTATAACAAACCCTCAGCCAATCCGGACGAGAAATTCTCACAGATTCTACGCGCCAAGACAGCAGCGGCAAATTCGAAATCACCAAAAGATGCTCTTGGAGAAATAGCAGCGAGCCAGCTATTTAATAACATTTTAAAATATATAAAAGAGTTCTTTCTATGAAGGGACACCTCCTTTATATAGGCAATATATATCCTTTATATAGGCAATATCCAAAGCTGTCAAAGAAGAAGAAATTAAGAGCAGCATAACAAGGCATATTTATTAAGGAGAACTAAGTGAGTGCATCTCAGACCATGAGCCCATTAACATTTTGTGAAAACAGTGTTATACTACAGGCATACCCCGCATTAACGTACGCAATGGGACCGGAGCATGTATGTAAAGCGAAAATGTACTTAAAGTGAAGCACTACCATTTCCCCATTTATCGATGCATGTACTGTACTGCAATCATTATATACGTGCATAACTAATGTAAATAACGCATTTGTAACAGGCTCTATAGTCTCCCCGCTTGCGCACAGCTTTGGTACAGGTAGGGAGCCAGTATTGCTGTTCAGGACGTGCTGAGAGGCGCATCCGTTAGCTGGAGTTTGCCTATTGGAGACGTACTTACTCGCGAGTGTACTTAAAGTGAGTGTACTTAAAGCGGGGTATGCCTGTATATCTTTTTTTCCCTTTTGCCTCTTCTCTTCTGGTGAACTGTGGATCCATGCACCTGCAGCCATTCTTCTCTCCATCTGGTTGACAATAAGGGTTTTCTGAACATGACTTCGACACTTTTTCCTCCATAAGGATTGTATGTAATGACATACACATTCAATTTCGTGGGACACTTTTTCTTTATTGGACACTTTATACATTTGTATATAGTATTTTTTCAGGGACACACTAATTGTTCGCGTCACACTATTTTTCTTTTTTGCAAACCAAAAGGACAGACAGGAACACAAATCTGCAAAAAAAAATAATATTTTAATAGCCCAACATTTTGGCCCATGAGCCTTTCTCAATATAAGTATATATTCTGATTTTATTTTCATTTTAAAAAAATTGTCTACTTGTCCAGAGACACAGAGAGTATTTGCGAATCAGGTGTTATAATTATCGGAAGATGGTGATTTATTAAATGTTTTGAACCATAAGTACACAGTACTGTAATGCTTTGTCAGTGCAGCAGTGAGGAGGGATTATCAGCATACATGTATGTGACAGCTGCTGTTCGAATAATTCACATGCACATCTCCATCTCCCTGATTAGCACAGAGAAATAGCCGCGCTTGTCCGCACAGAACAAACTGTGAAATCTTCATTACCTGCACAAACGTCAGGGCAGCTTTCTGCAGGAGACACTCTGCATAACAGATCTCAGCATGCATCTCCTCTAAGACCGAGAGAAGAAAATGAAAGGGTCACAAAAATGGGAAGGAAGTGAACAGTAAGTGGGACAAACATACACTGTAATATTTAGTGTATATAAAAAACTGGCAGCTACAATATCATGGGTTAGTGGTTGTGGATGAAGTGAAGGAGAGCAGATTTTACATGTAGGATTAGTTTTATGATTTATGTGTATACCACAGGCAAATCAAACTGGCACTTATTTGGAACCACAATAAAAGGAATATTTATTACCGACATATCAGTTTCACAACCTAGATCTTTCCTGAAATGTTGCGAGACTGAAACAATCAGAATCAATATTCCTTATATTGAATTTCCGAGGGTTGGTTTGATTTGTCTATTTCATTTTTGCGGAGTTACTGCAACCCCTTGGCAGCAAAAAAAAAAAAAGCAATCTTCGCTTTCAGCATGGTTACAGTAGTTTAAGGAAGTCAGTTAGTTTGTTAACACAAGGTGTTCTTGTGGCCGACAAAACAGGATTGCAGCTTTAATAGGACAGTGTATCCTGTAAAAATAAACAGAGAATGAGCCAAGACTAGGAGAGAACAAAGAAGATGAAGAATATGCATAGTGGGAGCAACGAAATAAAACAGAGAGGAAAAATACTTGGGGGGAAACAGACACAGGAAACTTGCTGAGGAAGAAGAGATATGGTGAGATTAGATTTAACTAGTAAATGAATTAAGAAATTGGGTCCAGTTAAGGAAAGTTGAGAGGAGAGAACAAAAAAAATAATAATTCTGTTACAGTATGAATTTAGGTTACCATTATACAAAATAATGTATTGTATACAATAGAGGGCAGAACAACGTATAGAGTGGTGGGGGGGATTCCTAACTAAAAAGTTATTTTTGCCTGTTCTGCAACGACAGTATGTCCATCATCCCCCACCTAAGCAAGGGAAAAAATACCCTCTGAATAAGAACTAGCATGACATTTTAAAACTTAAATTACACATTTCTTACAGTGTACATTTGGTGCAGATAAGATCATATTTATGTTATGTTAGATGCACGTTTCAGGAGCCTAATCAGTCTTCCATAGGGTGACTAGATTTCCAAAAGTATAATCTAGAAAAGCTTAATAAATTATATAAACAAATTACATTACATAAAAATAAATATTATAATGGTATGTGCCTAATAGTTTCCCCAATTATGCAGTATTAAATGATTTGGCTCCCAATCTCTGTCTGTCTCCCCCCATCGCCACATTGTACTGCAGACCCTACTCCTCTCGGCTCAAAACTGGGACATTAGCTACTTTGTCACTACACCGGGACAGTAGTTTAAAAAACGGGACTGTCCCAACTAAACCGGGACATCTGGTCACCCTACTCTTCCACGTTTTGCCTTGACTCAGGTGTAATGTGTAAATAAACACACAGTTCTTACCTTCAGATAGTTGGTCCACTGTCTGCTTGGATACTAAGCTGGATAGAGACTCTACCACAGAGTTTCTTTTCCTGAACCTGTGTCAGTCCATTATGAAAGAAAACATTAATGAGAATAACTTTTAAAGAAATAAAAATCCCCCCACACAATGTACAGTAGGTCCTGACTAGCTTTTCCCCGACATGCTCCCATCCGCTCCACCTCCCCATCAATTTGCCTTTTCTCTTTCTCACCCACCCACTTTCATTCTTCCCTCACCTCTTAGTCCCAGGCTTCTCTATCCCCCAAAGCTCCCCTAACCCGCAGGGGCCCTACCTGTGTTGTGCGGGTCCTAGCACCATGGCAATAGAGGTTGCCTACCCTGGCGGTGATTGCAGAAGTTGGGCCCGACAACTTCTGGTGTGGCCTAACTTCCATGTTAGAACCACCTGGCTGGACGCCTTCCACCAACTGCCACCGGGAAAGGCCCCACATCACAGGTAGGGCCAAGAAGGGGGGGTGAGTTAATGGGGGGGTAGGGGAGGACAACTTGTGGCTGGCCAGATAGAAATCCTTTGGCGGGCCAAATGTGTCCCGCGGGGCCGTATTTTACCCATCTCAGCTATTATGTCCTTTATGTGATCATTTTTAAAACAAGAGTTCTTCATCTTGCAAAAACTAAATTGACTTTATATTTATTACCAATGCCAATTGAAAGAACACCAGCATGCCATAATGAAGATATGATTAAACAAACCTGGGAAAATTAGTTATTCAAACAAAACAAAAAACATTTATAAAAACAACTATAGTTGGTGGCTTCAGACTTGAAATGGCAATATAGAAAAGAAGCGGAGAGGCGCACCGAGAAGCAGTATGATTTATACGTTCTAAGCGAGACGGAGATTCACGGCTCCGGACCTGCACCATCTTTGCACCGCGCTGGTTTCCCAGACCTCCCGGTTCAGCTCACCAGCTATGTAGTTGTAAGTTTATTCGTTCATCATATTTTGATATTGTATTTTACTGAATTGTTTAGCTGCATGTGGGCTTTTCATTATAAATCATACTGCTTCTCAGTGCGCCTCTGCACTTATTTATTCAATGTGAGCTCCTATCCGGGAGCTCACACTTGCAGGAGACTGCGCAGTTCTCCCAAAGCGGATGGCAGCAAGAGCATAGCAGTTTTATTCAATGAACATATTGGGACTGCGCGAGCACGGACTAGCATTTTATAAAAATGTTAATATCTTTAAATAAAAATAAATCGTGGCAGCAGCTTTAGTAAAATGTATTTATTATTTATCAAATATTGCACCCGGGTTGCTCATTATACTAAACTCTGTTATTTAAAGGCATTTGGGTAAAATGATTCCACTTACCTCTGACATGTCTGTAAAGCATCCTTCATTGTACCAATTCCCATTTGGATATCCTGTGGTTCAAATGTCATCGCTGCCTGCATGACTAAAATAGTGCTATATCCAAGAGCATGATACATGCTGTCTTTGGCCCTATAAAAGAAAAACAAGGCATTTACAGTTACAGTATAGTCACATTACGGAGTAGTGACCAAGATGAGAACTGAACAATTACACACTACAACAAATACAATAAAGGAGATGGCTACATACAGTACATTAAATCATAAGACAACGGTTCAATTCTTCAAAATCTATGATGTAAAAAGAAAGCTATTTCCATCAGCTTCTCTCGTGTTCATATTATGTGTAGCCAGGTCCCCTCTGCGTGTGGCTGCCCCGCGACCCCCCCCCCCCCTCGCTTTCTCCGCTGCTGGGGGTCACTCGATAGACCCGCCGGCACTTCTCGAGGGTGGGGGCCAGTTAGAGTTCCGGCGGTCCCCGGCGGCTCTCGAGCAGGGCATCGCCATCTTGTGGTAGATTGCGCATGCAGGACAAGCGCGCGACGGCTGGCCAATAGGGAGAAGGCTCTTGAACGGGACTACAAGTCCCATGAGCCTCGGGAACAGCCCCATGACGCCAGGGAGCCAATAGGGCTGGGGGAGCTCCCTGCTTGCAGGGAATAGATACATTTTGTGCACGCGGGAGAGGGCAGTTAGGACCAGGACTAGTAAGGGATAGGAGGTGCGTGCAGGGGTCTGTGACCCGCTGCATTAGGCCAGCAGCCCCCTAGGCCCCAGATAGGTCCTGAGCCCCTCTGATAGATTGTGGTGTTATAGGGACAGGCCCTAGGTTAGGGACCCTGTCCCATTAGCTGTTTGCTAGTTAGGGACACAGCGGACGCTGCGCTTCCCGCCAAGAGGCTTGGGCTCAAGCCTACGCCATTAAAGAGAGCTGGACTATCTTCAGGGTGGGATCGCCCCTGGCGGATCACCACACGGGTGGATCCTGGATGTTGTGCAGTAACTCGTCTGATCCTTTGAGAAGACTCTTTAAAGCCAGGTGCCGCCGCACCGGGCAGGTATCGTTATAAGTGCACCAACAAAGTACTCACACATAGTGGCAGCGCTGACCACGGGACAAGGGGGTTATACTGTGGACACGGTGTGGGGGTACGTACGCGGTGGTGGGCAAGGGATATACGCTCCTAGCGGGAGTGACTGACACTTGAGACTTTGGTACCGTTACTGAGTGCATATATATATATATATACAGTATATGGTTAATGTGTTGTGTTATTGAGGCTGCATATAGTAAATGGTTATACCTATACTCCAGTGTATGTGATCACTATATGCGGGTCCTGTGTAGGGTACATTCTATACTCCTAGAATCCTGCACAGGTGGAGGCGCTGATCAAGAGACGTTCCAGAGAGCACCCCAGGTTCCCAGCAAGCGGAGGCTCAGGCCCCTGGTGAACCTGCAGGTATACGCACCACACCTGGTAACACATAGGTTTCCACCCACACACTATATCTGTGATTGTGATAGATGGGAATACCCGTTACATATGTATACGGCCTGGGACATAGTGAGTTTTAAGCTCGCTGAGGCGAGCTGAGCCGCGCTGAGCAGATGCACAAAGCCCCTGCATCTGTCATCAGTGCGGCTATAGTTTCTCCCTCCGCATGCGCGCTGATGCGTGCGAAGGCTGAGAAACTTTGCCGAGACAGGCAGGTTTCAAATTTGCCGCTCGGGGAAGCGTGATCACGTGACCGCTCACATCCAATGGGAGCGAGGGACTAGCCTCGTCTCCCGCTCCGCCTCCTGGCACGCCTCCGCTCCGCCTCTGCTCCGCCCCCGCCCCGTTCCCTGAGCGCGCTCACTGCCTCGCCTGCAAGGACAGGAAAAAGCAGCATTTTGGAGCAGGCGAGGCAGAGCAGGAGCGCGGCTCAGCGCTGTTTGCTCCTCTATGTCCCAGGCCTAATGTGTTCAAAGGTAGGAAGTAAAAATCTTATTAAGGAAGCTTTATAGCCATCCAAGATGTTATCCCCATTATCCAGTTTTATGCTTTCTTTTGCTCCCCAAACATGATAGATTGTAGAATGTAAGGAATACCACAGAGGGGGGAGATGTTCAGTGTGACATGCAGAAATATGGTTCATCTGTGTTTTCTGCAACCACATTCTGTACATAAAATATAGTAGTTAATTTGCTGAATTTTTGTAAGGGATGAGCATAAGGAAACAAATTCTAAGTAACAGTGAATGTTTTGCTTATATTCCAACAGCTTTAGGAAATAAATATTAATTGATACAGATAAATGGAAAATCTTCAATGTTAACCTATAGAATTGTTCAACGTATCAGCTCTTTCATCAAATACAGTAGCTAACCAACATTTCCTTACTCTCACGAGCTTGCCTCTGGAAGTTACAATTAGGACAGACTTTGTAGAAACAGCCCTGGGCTTTGTCTAATGCAATATTAAATATAGATGGAATTCATGAAACAGAGAGGTGAAGCAAGACAGTTATTTTGACGGACAGGAACCCCAAAAGCCACCCATACTAATTCATTGGAGGAAATTGATAACATCTTCTGTACTTATTATAAAGAAAAAAAAATATGCATTTGAAATAAAAATGTTGCTTATGAAATTAGTTAGAATCTAATATTTGTAATACAGGTAGTTTAGTTGGAACTACAGATTCAGTGTATTTTGGCTACAACCAGAAAGTAAGAAATGCATTTGTTGAAGCAAACGTCTCTGTGCTTTGTAGAAAACAAGAATCTGAGCCCGAGGCCTATGTGTCATGGGAGACCTGGTTATTTACACCTTTTTATCAGGATCATTCATTAAGCAAAACAAGGTAATGAAATAAATTGTAATTTATTTGGCATAAATTTGCTTACACACAATGGAACACAAAATACAGACAAAAAGACACACTTACTGGGGGTCTGGGGTCGAAAACTAGACTTTACTAAGTGCAGGGCACTCTAAATAAGATTTTTACCCTGATTGGGACTTAGCCCGGAATCTCCTGTAACTCAAAATCGGCATAAAATCCCAGCTACGACCGCTACGTTCGTTTCTGAGAACTTGGTCCCAAAAAGCTGGATAGACTCTGGTGGGCAGACTTTTCAGGCATGAAATCGAAGCCGGTTGCTCTGCTATTCACACAGAAACAACAGAAACAGCCTGCCGCGCTCTTACTACTGGGGACTCCAAATCTGATTGGCTCACAGGTTCTTGTACTACTTTCAATTTCATTCACAAAACTAAGCAGCCAATCAACGTGTGGGAACTTTCCCAAGCAGCCAATCCGGCTAGAAAAGCCGGGTCAGCGGGAAATCCGAAATAGTCAAGAGACATACTCAAGCCTGCCAACTCTCTACCTGGCTATCTCAATGCCACCCGCTGGGGCAGGCTCCACCAGATCTGTCAGTACAACTGGCATCCCGGATGACTGCCATTGATCTCTGGACCTGGTACTCCGACTTTCCCCGCTGACCAAATGCTTTTCACACCTCTGGGCATCCTCTGGCTGTTTTGAACTCCGATGTACAACAGACCTACCGGCGCCTATGGGTTTGCACGGGCAGTCTGTTTGGACATCGCTTCCGAATGTAAAAAAGCATATTACATTATATTAAAGTATCTTTTAAACACACTTCTAAGTCTTGTTGGACAGGAACAGAAATTTTTTTTGTTTTATTTCTATCTGTTTTATTCCCCACACATTTCCCTTGGACTCACCCCCCCCCCCCCCACAACCTTATATACAGTTGGGGCACTCGTGAACCCTATACTAGTTGTGGGTCACCTTGGCACTAGCTGGGGTACCGCCCTTAACTGAGGTATTCCCTCAGCTACAGGAATACAAGTTTATCCCTGTGCCTCATTGTCTTTTCTGGGCTGTGCTGAAGCAGGGTACCCTAGTGGTGAGTTACGCATGCGTTTTCAAGGGGATGTATTGCCGGGACAATGTGCCTACATGTATCCGAGAATCAGGCATGATTATAGGGGAACCGACAACTCCGGACCCCAACCTCCTAGGCACATTCTGTCAATAGTTCCTCCGCAAAACCTCCCTTGAAACTCATACCCTAGCAATCCCTGTTTGATTGCTTGCCTGGAACAGGAAAAACACAAACAATGCTTTAATTACAGACAGTACATTGGAATGGTACAATGTTACTGGGCCCAACAGCTAACTCTGGGAGCAGGGGTATACGCTATACACGGAGCAGGGGTAACCAAAATGGGCTTGACCTCTATTGTATAGCCTGGTCTCCCCCTCCCGTCACACTCTGTAATTTACTTACCCAGCTTCAGTCCACGGGTCTCTATGGCAACGCGGCGTAATTTGACGCCCGTTGTCATGGAGACGTGGCGGGTCA
Source organism: Ascaphus truei (assembly GCF_040206685.1). Lineage (NCBI taxonomy): Eukaryota > Metazoa > Chordata > Amphibia > Anura > Ascaphidae > Ascaphus > Ascaphus truei. The sequence goes on along the minus strand of NC_134483.1, from coordinate 149,282,253 downwards.
CGTGGCGTGACGTCACGTGAGCCCGCTGCGTCATTTGACGCTGCAAGGGGCGCGACACCGGAGGAAAGCAGGCAGGGGGGTGCAGCTCAGGAAGTTTGCACACCCCTGCTGTAGAGATTTAAAATATCTGAATACAGCTATTTCTATTCTGGAGAATCAAAGTAATTTGTAACCTATTATCTCTAAGTTCCAGTTAAGAATGAACCTCCTTCACTGGTACTCTGTAGTCAAACATCCAATCCAATTCGTAAAGTTTAAGACATAATAGTTCCCAAAATGTCCTGGAACTCAAAACTCGGCATGAAGTTCCTGACGCCACCGATGTATCTGCTTAGGAGCTGCCGAAATCCATTAACCGGGAGATAGTACCAAACGTCCTGGTACTCCTTTCGGCTCTTTTGATCAAAATATCCCACATAAAACTTACACACAAGAAGTTTCACGTTTCTAGGGCAAAGGGAACATGTCAACAGGAAAATAAGGGGGTCACTTTATTTTTCACATATATAATCCCTGGTCCGTGCTAGGTAGTGGCCAGGGACCCCACGGTTTAAGGGGTAAGCAGACGGGTTTAAACCTTTATTGTGTAGCTTGGTTACTCCCTCCCGTCAGAAAGCACTTTATAAAAAGTTAAAAATAAATAAATTGAATGTAAATGTCATGGTAGACCAGTACTTTTAACACCTTAATACCCGAATCCTTTGATTGAGCAAAGCGAAGAGGTAAACTAAATTGTGATTTATTTACAGAATGAACACACACACGTTTACAATTACACTCAAAATACACTTACGGGAATGGGGTAAAACGAAATATCTTGTTCCCAAAACGAAATGTTGCAAAACAAAGTCTCTAGGAACAATTTCCCAGGAGCGGGAGTTGCTCGCGAAAAGAGCCTGAAACAGTCCTCGGTCAGCAGCACAACTTGCCACTGCTGTTTACTCTGCCAGCGCTGCTTCTTTCGTTCTGTTCCTGTAGTACTGGATCTTTGAACCTTAGTTCTTACGAACTCTTGAAGCTTAGCTGAATCTTTGTTACGATGTTACGAATCTCTTACAGCATGATGAATCTTAGGTGAATCTGTTACAGCATGATGACTCTCTTCCTGATGGGCTGCACGGGTTCTTATAGGGTTAACATAATTATATACATAACTAGTGCAGCCTCTCTCTCCGTGGGAATATTTCCGTCCCACTATCACGGAGTTGCCAATACTTTTTAAACCTGGCAGAGGGGGCTTCTCATTCTGCTCTGGGCACGTGCAAACTTTGCCCCTTAGCATATGAGACCCTGCCCCTCTTACCTGGTGCCGCTCAGTCTGGGCAGGGTGACATCTTGCCAGGGTGGCTTATTGAAGTTCTCTTCCCCTGCCAAGCAAGCTAACAAATGGTTTAACACCTCCATATCCTGGATTGCCTTTGAAGCTTAGAGGGTGGAGTAGCCACTCTGTCTCCCATGCAAATGGATTTTTACCCCTACTGAACTGTAACTTAAAAACATATAACTCTCGCCATCTTATTCCTGGTGAGAGATGTACTGAATGTTCTGGGGTTTGTGGGCATATACCGGTGTACCGTGAATGTGATTAATTCCGCTGCCCAGTCTTACTATTCTGGTCTGTGCTGAAGCAGGGAGATTTGGCGGTGAGCTGCAAACTGCTTTCTAGGGAGAGAACGCGATCCGGGGATCCAATGAGGAGCACAGCTGTATAGAAGAGACGGGGGCTAGACACCAGTATAATCCATTAAAAAACTTTTATTCCATGGCGAGTGAGGGGTACAAAAAAGCACTCTGACGCGTTTCGGGATACTATCCCTTTGTCAAAGAGTATGCTCGCGTCTGTCCGTTCTCCCGACCTTATGCACGATCACCCGCCCCCAACAGTGACGTCACGCAGGAGGAATTGGCACGAAAACCTCCATGGATGAATCTGATTGGATGGGGATATCCACCAATAGACCGCCAGGAGAGGTATCTGCCTCCTGTCAGTGCGGGGGATCGCGGGAACAGGGCAGGAGTCGGACAGAGAAACAACATTACCAAAAAAGTGACACATTAGTGTAAAGACATAAAATAGAATGAAATGGTTAAAAACACGAACCGAATCTTGTTATAACAATGGAAGAATATACATATCTATTAATATGAAGATATATATCTAGGTAATGACAAATGAGCATATGTAGATGGAGTGGATATAATTGATAAAGAAAGGTATACAAGGTACACCAAACGCACTCTGTGAGACATGTTTTCAGCAATCAATATATCTTTTTGTATGGGCTACATATCTGAAAAATAATAATAAATATAAAAATAAAAATGAAAATAAAAATGAACAATGAAAGAATAAGTAAATAGATAAACAAATAAACCAATATATGAGTGAAAAGTGTACATAGTATGAAAATAAAAGGGGGGGGGGAAGAAAAAGAAAGAAAAGAAAGAGAGAAAAATAAAAAAGAGAAAAACAAAAGAAAACAAAAAAGAAAAAAAGAAGAAATCAATAATCACAGAGCAAAAATAGTGTATAAGGCATAACATGTATAAACAAATACAATTGATAAATGGCAAATGATCTTCATAAGAAATGTTTAAGTTCCCAGTCCAGATTCATGCCCTTGGGTACCAAGGTCCCAAGGGCATAAATCCAGTACATTTCTCTGCGATTTAAGAGGGCTACTCTGTCTCCCCCTCTGATGTTAGTATGAATATGTTCGATTGCGCTGAATGTAAAAGTACTCAATGAGCCCAGAGGACAATGCATGAAATGGCGTGCCACTGGGAATCTCTCATCCTTGTTTTTAATACTTCTAACATGTTCGCTCACCCTCTCTCTGAGAGTTCGGATAGTTCTCCCAACATATCCGCTACCGCAGGCACATCTCAATACATAAACCACGTACTTGGTGTTACAAGTCATAAAGGAGCGTAGCTTATACTTCTGATGAGAATGAACATCTCTAACATGTTTAATAGAATTCGCATACCTGCACAATCTACAGTTTCCACAACTAAAGAAGCCTATTGTTTTAATAGTATTAGTGTCAATCTTAGAACAGAATAAACTGGGTGAAATTTGGCTACCAATAGTCCTCGCCTTCCTGAACACCATCTTGGGATTTTGTTTCGTGCAAGTATCCAAATTTCTGTCCAATTTTAAAACATCCCAATGTTTATACAGAACGGCTCTAATTTGTTGAGCTTGTTTAGAAAATGTTGTAATAAACAATGGTATATCCTCTTTAAGTCTATTTTGGGAACATGATTTATCTTTTATAGACCTGTCTTTCTTCAATTTAGTTTTATCCAATAGCTGTATTCTGTCCGTATGTAAAGCTTGTTCAAAAGCCGCCGTAATGTCTCCATCACTATAACCTCTATCCTTGAATCTAATTGACAATTGTTTAGCTTGAGATAGGAAGGCCTGATCAGTAGAGCAGACCTTTCTTAATCTCAAGAACTGTCGTCTCGGGATGCCTCTTAATAGGGGTCTAGGATGGGCGCTATTGGCTCTGAGCATAGAGTTTCGGGAGTTCTCCTTCCTATATATATCTGTCTAAATCTTCAGATTGACATCAATGTAGAGATGTACGTCTAGGTAGTCCATTTGAGTGTCATGAAATTTATGAGTAAATTTTAAATTGTAACTATTAGTGTTCAGATGTTCGAAAAATGCATGTAAAGTAGGTATATCCTCGCACCAAATTAAAATTAAATCATCTATATAACGTCGATAAAAAACAATATAATCTCTGAAAGGGTTTGTATCACCATAAATGTGTGTAGCTTCCCAGAAACCCATAAAGAGGTTAGCATATGAGCAAGAGCCAATAGCGCCCATCCTAGACCCCTATTAAGAGGCATCCCGAGAGGACAGTTCTTGAGATTAAGAAAGGTCTGCTCTACTGATCAGCCCTTCCTATCTCAAGCTAAACAATTGTCAATTAGATTCAAGGAGAGAGGTTATAGTGATGGAGACATTACGGCGGCTTTTGAACAAGCTTTACATACGGACAGAATACAGCTATTGGATAAAACTAAATTGAAGAAAGACAGGTCTATAAAAGATAAATCATGTTCCCAAAATAGACATAGAGGATATACCATTGTTTATTACAACATTTTCTAAACAAGCTCAACAAATTAGAGACATTCTGTATAAACATTGGGATGTTTTAAAATTGGACAGAAATTTGGATACTTGCACGAAACAAAATCCCAAGATGGTGTTCAGGAAGGCGAGGACTATTGGTAGCCAAATTTCACCCAGTTTATTCTGTTGTGCAGGTATGCGAATTCTATTAAACATATTAGAGATGTTCATTCTCATTAGAAGTATAAGCTAAGCTCCTTTATGACTTGTAACACCAAGTACGTGGTTTATGTATTGAGATGTGCCTGCGGTAGCGGATATGTTGGGAGAACTATCTGAACTCTCAGAGAGAGGGTGAGCGAACATGTTAGAAGTATTAAAAACAAGGATGAGAGATTCCCAGTGGCACGCCATTTCATGCATTGTCCTCTGGGCTCATTGAGTACTTTTACATTCAGCGCAGAGAAATCGCAGAGAAATGTACTGGATTTATGCCCTTGGGACCTTGGTACCCAAGGGCATGAATCTGGACTGGGAACTTAAACATTTCTTATGAAGATCATTTGCCATTTATCAATTGTATTTGTTTATACATGTTATGCCTTATACACTATTTTTGCTCTGCGATTATTGATTTCTTCTTTTTTTCTTTTGTTTTCTTTTGTTTTTCTCTTTTTTGTTTTTCTCTTTCTTTTCTTTCTTTTTCTCCCCCCCCCCTTTTATTTTCATACTATGTACACTTTTCACTCATATATTGGTTTATTTGTTTATCTATTTACTTATTCTTTAATTGTTCATTTTTATTTTCATTTTTATATTTATTATTATTTTTCAGATATGTAGCCCATACAAAAAGGATATATTGATTGCTGAAAACATGTCTCACAGAGTGCGTTTGGTGTACCTTGTATACCTTTCTTTATCAATTATATTCACTCCATCTACATATGCTCATTTGTCATTACCTAGATATATATCTTCATATTAATAGATATGTATATTCTTCCATTGTTATAACAAGATTCGGTTCATGTTTTTAACCATTTCATTCTATTTTGTCTTTACACTAATGTGTCACTTTTTTTGGTAATGTTGTTTCTCTGTCCGACTCCTGCCCTGTTCCCGCGATCCCCCGCACTGACAGGAGGCAGATACCTCTCCTGGCGGTCTATTGGTGGATATCCCCATCCAATCAGATTCATCCATGGAGGTTTTCGCGCCAATTCCTCCTGCGTGACGTTACTGTTGGGGGTGGGTGATAGTGGATAAGGTCGGGAGAACGGACAGGCGCGAGCATACTCTTTGACAAAGGGATAGTATCCCGAAACGCGTAAGAGTGCTTTTTGTACCCCTCACTCACCATGGAATAAAAGTTTTTTAATGGATTATACTGGTGTCTAGCCCCCGTCTCTTCTATACAGCTGTGCTCCGCATTGGATCCCTGGATTGCGTTCTCTCTGATCATCACTGGCGTGATGCACGCACCCAGTTGAGCTGCAGTCTATGTGAGTACTCCCACTTTTATATTGACAAGTGTTTGACCATTTTTAATGTGCTACTCCAGGATGTTTGTCCCAGTGTTATTGTAGACATGACCATGATTTATTTTCAGAGGTCTGTATTTATCACAGGGACTATCATACTTTCCGTATAGGAGACTTATGCACTGGTCTTATGAGTCTCACTCAGCTTTAATCAGAGCTCTACTACATCTCAAATGATTATTTACATCTGAACTTTATATACCGTCGTCCAATAATCCTCTGAGCCCCGAACACTGGGATTCGTTCCCGTTTTTCTCTGCTTTCTAGGGAGGATTTTATCCAGTGGTCTGTGTTCCTCATGTCCTCAGGAATCTGGGCGGATTCCTGAGCACATGTTTCGGGGTAACCCGCAACACTGGCCCCTTCTACCCAATCACACCCTGACAAAATTTTACCGTAAAATCACCCCTGAAACTCACGCCCTGCACATCCCCGCTGGTTGATACTCCTGGAACAGTAAAAATATACATACATCTTTATTACAAATGCAGTTACATGCCATGATTGGGTTGAAGAGCTGACAATCACAATTCCCCCATATGGCTATGGGGCACCCAGCTGGGCATAATACCTTTGTTATTGGCCTGGATACCCCTTCACCGTCACAGTAAAGTTCTTACCATGGATGCAGTAATTCCAAAGCTTCTGAAAATTTGTTGTTTAGAAATAAGTTCAGAGCCATAGTGCATTCTTCCAGGGCACACTTTAGGTCCATTTTGGATGCCCTAACCAAGAAGAAGAGAAAATACATTTAACGGTCTACAGGTTAAACATTTACTGATACTAATAAAAGATGGAAGAAAAGAATGGCAAAATTAACAGTGCAAGGCCTAAATGTAAAAAAAAGTAAATATGCATACAACCCCACATACAATTTATTCTTGTGTAAATTATGATGAGGGACAAAATGAAAAGGTTAAAAGCACAACCAGAAAGCACAATTGAAAAAAAACAAACAAAAAAAAAACCACACGTACATCGTAATATATTGTATAACATGGTTAGTCAACTCTGCCTGTCTCTTCCCCCTTGTCATTATAAGTCATAAGTAGTCTAGGCTGTGACAGGTCACCATGTGGGCTTATGACCCCTCACCCCCATGCTCTTCTCTGAGTGACAGAAGTGTGGTGGTGACTCATGGCCTGTGCATAGACTATCAGGTATAGTTACAGACCTTGAGCCCTCACCTTCTGGTTCCTCAGAGAGGCTTTGCCAAATTTAGGCAGTCTGTTCTCCTCCTTCTTTAGGAGAGGGAGTGGGAGCTTCTCCTCCCGGCTGGGAGTGAGAAAGGTCAGGCAGCCCGCATCACGGGAGACCTAAAGCTAGACGTCAGGGGGTGGAGCATCCAGCAGCCAATCACTACATATGCCTGCACATTCGAGGAGAGCGCTACTCTTTGACAAAGTGCCCGTCGGCACGAAACGCGTCAGAGCGTTCTCCTCGAGGTACCTGCAGTTGTTTTTATGGATTGCAGACTTCAATAAATAATTTTTAAGTGACCCAGCGGTATCGGCTTCTCCTTGGCACCTGTGTGAATGCAGTGCACGGCTACGTCCTCCTAGATGGGAGAAACTCTACCGTACATTTTATTCTACACTTCATGATTACTAAAGAGCGAGCCTTAGTTTGTAATCTATGACTACCCAACTGTCCATTAAAATAGTCTCTTTAAATGTAATGGGACTAAATTAAAATAATAAAAAGGAGACTAGCTCAGAGAATTTAAAAAGATGCAGGCAGATATTTTATTCCTTCAGGAAACTCATTTTAATAATCAGGATCCCCCTACTACTTTCCGAGGTACTAACCCACTAGCTTACTATTCCTCCTTTTCCACAAAAAAAGGGAGGAGTAGCCATCTTGTTAAAACATGATACAACATGGTAGATTTATAATGGTGAGAGGTCTTCTGGCAGGGGTTAGACTAACTCTAGTTAATGTATATGCTCCAAACGATCAACAAATTGATTTCCTGAAATCAACTCTAGAAGAAATTGGGGGCTCCTCTTCATGAGTATAATTTTAGGAGGAGATTTCAATATGATTTTAAACCCCTAGTTGGTCCTCGTCCTTTTCACCACGGCATAAGATAACGAATTAAGTATTTAACAAAGCAAAATACTTTTGTCAGTTTCTTAAAGACTTCTCCCTTGATGACGCTTGGTGCAGGAAGAACAAGAAACAAAAGGGACTATACATTTTATTCCCCCTCCCCCCCCCCCCCACACACGATATATACACAAGAATTGATTATATATTTCTCTCGGTGAATCTTTTGGATCGTGTCGCCCACACAAATATAGGCCCTATAACATCTAGTCTGGAACTGGTCTGATCACGCTCCAGTCGAGCTGGTCATGAAGCCCCCTTTTATCAGGCCTAGGGTGTTTCAGTGGCGTCTTAATGAGTCGCTCTTGAACCAGACAGGGATTGAAGAACAGATTGGGAATATTCTGGTATTTTATTTCAAATGAAATAAAGGATCAGTCGAAAGTCCGTCTATTTTCTGGGACGCCCATAAAGCTTCAACTAGAGGTCAATTTATTTCATTAGCCTCATATAGGAAAAAGGCAAAAAATCTCAAACAGGGTAAACATACAGCTAAAATAATTGTACTAGAACAGGAACATAAAATCACGCCCTTGCAGGAAAACAAATAAGCTGCTTTGCCAGGCCAGAGAGGAATTACATAAATTAAGATTGGAGGACACAGAGAAAGCACTAAAATTGACCCATCAGACATATTATGATAAAGGCAATAAAGCAAACTAAGAGGTGTTACAACTAAATTGCAAGTTTCAGCAATAAGGAGTAACGGGGAAATTACATACAATCCTTTTCAAATTGCTGAGGAATTCACTAAATATAATAATTTGTATAATCTTGATTTATCAGACCCCAACTTTAATAAAACATCCAAACACTGTAGCTATCTACAGGCATGCAAACTCCCAAAGCCATCTGCGGAGGAATCTGCAGGTCTTAACGCCAAAATAAATATTACAGAATTAAAAGAGGCTATTAAAGGTCTGAAAGTCTCAAAAGCCCCAGGCCCGGATGGTTTTTCAAATTTATATTATACAAAATATTTGGGAATTTTTGCACCATTTCTTTTGGATATGTTTAATAGTTTTCTACCGGGTACCCAGATTCCTTCGCCAATGTCAAAAGCAAATTTAGTTGTGATACCTAAAGATGGAAAAGATCCCATGAGTTGCGCATGTTATAGGCCAATCTCACTCCTCAACATAGATCTAAAAATATATAGTAACATTTTGGCAAATAGATTAAACCCAATTTTGCCCTGTCTAATTCATAATGACCAGGTAGGTTTTATAACTAAGCGTCACGCCTCAGACAACACGCGTAAGATTAACAATATAACCGATTATGTGCAGTTCTCCAAACCTAAAGCGATGCTACTGAGTTTAGACGCCGAAAAGGCGTTTGATAGACTTAAATTGGACTTTTAAGAAAGAACTATGCTGGGGTTCGGCTTCCCCCCACTCTGAAAATGACTGGGGGGGAGCTAAATCAAATTAAGATCAGTAATGGTACCAGGCAGGATTGCCCACTCTCCCCTCTACTTTTTGCATTGACAGCATTGATTGCTTGCAATCAGAATCAGGGAAAACTCCAATATTCAAGGAATTAAGATCGCTCAGGAAAATCTTAAATGATATCTATTTGCTGACGATATTTTTTTTAACAATCTCCAATCCTCTGACGTCTCTTCCCAATCTACAAGATGAGCTCTCTAGGTTTAGTATGTGCTCAGGCTATAAAATAAATTCGGCCAAGTCAGAAGCTCTAAATCTAATTATCGGATACTGACGTAAAACTAATTAAATTAAATTCCAATTATCACTGGAACAATGTAAAACTGAAATATCTAGGGATTTTTCTTACAAAAAACTATAATTCTCTCTATAAATATAATTACCCAGAGCTTTTCACTAGACTAAAATGGGATCTTTTACTCTGGAATGGTCATCACATTTCTTGGATCAGTTAAGATGAATATCGGGGTGGTTCTCTAGGATGTATGATGAATGGAAAGTCAGGTAAGTCAGAGATGTGGGAGATATGCTTCTAAACAGCAAAATATTAAATTTTCAGGATTTCTCCCAGTGTTACTCTTTCACGATTTTTACAGGTCTCCCATTACCTTAGGCAATTGACCCCAGGCGGGTCCTTCCCAGAATGCACTGTATTTGAACAATTATGTAGAAAAAGAAGCTATCAGTGGGGTCTTATCTCAGCACTATACCAAATTCTTATCTCTTGGGAATATAAGGCCCCCTACACACAGCTAAATGGACAAATGGACCCAAGATTTCCAGGTAGAGATTCCTTGGGAAGACTGGCAAGCTATATGGGTCAATGTAACTAACACGTCACTATGCACAATCTCTAAAGATAATATTTACAAGGTTATGTTTAGGTGGTACTTAACACCCCAGAGGTTGAAGCAGATCTACCCTGAGTCCACAAATCTTTGTTGGAGGGGCGGTAGTGGTATCGGAGATATGGCCCATAATACAGAGATTCTGGGGAATAGTGCAAAATTTGGTGCGATAAATTTTTGGGATAAGAATACCCCTAGATCCAATGACAACGGTTCTTGGTAAACCACTAGATAATTTAAACGAAATAAATCTAAATTGTTGGTGAATATTCTGACCGCGGAAAGATGCACAATCACTGGGGCCTGGAAAAAGCTCCAGCCCCCATACGGGAAAGAGATTATTTCGAGAGTGAATGAGGTTCTATCTATGGAAAGACTTACAGGTTCTGTTAGACATAATTTAAGAAAATTCCATAAAGTCTGGGAGCCCTCTACACTAGGGGAAATAGGTGGATTTTTGACCCACAGCAGAATGTTGATTATATTTTCTCTCTGACTGCTGGTGTTTGTGTAATATGTGGACCTAGGATGTATGGTGTGGCTTCTGTTATGAAATGTTGTATTTTTGGAACCAATTGTTAAGTGGTGGAACCCACTCCCCCCTCCCCTTTTCTCTTTCTGTATCCCTTTCCCTATGTTTTTCTCAAAATCTAAATAAAAAATAAATGACAAAAAAAAAAAAAAAAAACTTATACAAGAAGTTTCACGTTTCTAGGGCAAAGGGAACATTAAAAAAATTAAGTGACTCATGCTTTTTTTACATGTATGATCCCTGGCCCCTGTCTTATGGTGCTAGTTAGCTACCTCACAGTCTCAGGGGTAACCAGATGGGCTTACCCTTTATTGTATGGCCTGGTTACTCCCTCCCATCACAGGAGGGAAATACAAACTTGCCAAAGGGAGCAGAGACTACCATAAGGACTCTGCCTCTCCCGGCTGACAGGATCTCCCCTGCGAATCTGCTTTGGCTGGAGAGACAACCATTTGCTCTTCCTTTTTGGCAGATCTCCAACGCTTGACACTTTATTCTTTGTCTCCTGCACCCCTCCTCCCCTAGCAGCAGTCGCCATTTTCTCTGGAAATGCAGGCAGCACAAAGGGTTTCTCTGCCCTGCATGTCAAGAGACTTTGGCTCTGCTTACTTATTGTTTGCACAAAAAAAATGTTTATACTTGCAATACATTCATACATATTGGAATAGAGAGTACACTTTTGCATAGGATGCAAAGGGCTACCGGGTATGTAATAACCGGATAGTTCAGGTGTCTGATGTATAGATGAGCCCCAGGGAACGAAGGACGGGGGCGTGGGATCATGCTTAACCTTCATTTTACTGGTCCCGGGGTCCCTTTTCCTTCACACTCACACCGTAGTGGATGAAGGTCCTCATCTTCAGGACTGTAGCCACTTGGAAACTAATAAAAAAAGGGTTGATGCCCAAGCATAAAAAAAAAAAAAAAAAAAAAAAAATATCCAATGCTCAATGGCCTAAATAGCAAAAAAAACCAGTAATCCAAGGTCATCTGTGGCCTGCAACAGGGGATTCATAACTTGACCCAAAGTCCTGGATCCTCTGTTGATCGAAGACTCTTTATCACGGGAGAACAGGCATTTACACCTTTATACCGGGATCATATCCCTGAGCAAAACCAAAAATAGTAAAACAAATTATTTATTCCATTGAAACAGACGTACACACAGTGGATTACACAATACAAGAGAAATGCACACTTACTGGGGGTCTGGGGAAAAAACTAGAGTTTCCTAGCTTCTACAGTTGATAAAACAAAGTTTGTAGTTGACTAGGACTTGGCCCGAAATGTTCTGGAACTCAAATCGGCATGAAGTTCCTGAAGCCACCGCTGTATCCGCTCCGGAGACACCGAAATCCCTTGACCGGGAGATCGCACCAAAATGTCCTGGTACTCTTTAAGGCTTGTAGTTTCCATCCGCGACCGCTATGTTCTCTTCTCAGAACTTGGCCCCGAAAAGTGGGACTTAGAAAATTTCTCGTCTTGAAATTTCTGAAGCCGGCTCGTGTCTATTTCTCCAAGAGCATCTTTTGGTGATTTCAAATTTGACGCTGTCTTGGCGCTCAAAATCTTAGAGAATCCCAACACCAGATTGGCTGCAGGATTTCTTATAGTATTTTGGAGTTCATTCACAAAATACTACAGCCAATCCCAGCATGGGAACTTTCCAACCAGCCAATCAAATGGCTGCCAGTCTTCTGAAGCCGTGCAAGCTGATCTTCTGAATGGAACAATGGCATGCGTGAGTTTGCCACCTTAGACACTTGTTACGTAGAAGCCACCCGCGGGGCTAGGTGCCTCCAGCTTTGGGAAGGCGAATACTAGCCGGAACAGCTTGCATTGATCATAGGACGTGGGTACTTCACCTAGCCACCCTGCCCAAATGTTCTTCGGACCTCTGGCAGCATTGGTGGCTTTCAAGTCCGGACCTCGAGTAGACACAGTGGGACCACAGTTTGGTAGCCACCTGGCTAACTCAGAATACCGTCTTTGAAAGTCCCAGCTTATTTTACAATGCACAAGCATAATACATTTTAAACATACCTGTTTAATAAAATATACTTTACACTTTTATTCCGTCTAAGTCTTTTGTTTATGGAGGGGTAGAATGGGACCCTTTACTTTTATTCTCAATAGCCATATCCCTCACACACTGCAAACCTGACATAGGCCCGTAATATAGTGTGTGCGGCCATGCGCGCATGAATATGCGAACCCGCGTGCACGTGTCGCACTTTTTGTGTGTATGCTGTGAGCGACAGTGAGGTACTGTGTGTGTGTGTTAAATAAGCTTATAATAAATAAATACGTTGGTAAATTATTTATTAACATTGTACATATATACTGTAGATTCACACACACACTTCAGCGATGCGCAAAATCTTTATTTTTCCTGTCTTCCCCCCTGTCGGCCGGCTCCACGCTCACTGCCTTGCGCGCGCGCGGGGTCCTATTATAGGAAGGCTGACTATCCACAGCCAACTATAACTGCCACGCACGGCGCAGCAAGTGCACCCTCTATAGAACAGCCCTTAGACTTTAAAACCCTCATAGCCATCTGGGTTATTAAATATTTATGATACAAAACATTTCCCCCCATATTTCTTCTAAGTTCCAAAGTAAAATGAAAAGACACATGGGTTCATTCTCAGAGCTGTAGCTCCTTCCTTTCCTGATTATAGAACTTAGGTTTCATAAAAACCTTTGCAACCTCATATATGGTTGGAGTATCCCCCAGAACCTCTATACTGGTTCTGGGGATCTGGGCAGATACTGGGGGGACCTCACTAAATTAGGGACCCCTGACTGTACCCAGGATACACATATCCCTACTGCACCGACACACTTTATTCGAGCAAATACCCAGTATGTACCTGGCAGATACCTGGAATGCGCCGCTCCTCACCTCTGACAAGCCCCGTTGCATTTGCCTTCCCAGCCTGGGTTCATGCCTGGCTGACGGGCGGCTGATCTGTTAAATGATAATGATTAGGATTTAATAGGCTGCAATGCTTCGCGTGTCTACCAGATGGCATAAATTCATGAATTGTAATGCAGTGTGTATATATATATATATATATATATATATATATATATATACTGTGCAGTATTGCAGCCAGCGGGAATAAAATGCTTCAATCCCTGCATGGAAAATAACCCAATGCACTCGGGCAGAAAACAGTCACAAACCTCAATACACCCGGGTATACCTGAATTCGTGGGACTAGCCGAGCTCGAATAAAGTGTGTCGCCAGTGTATGCCCCCATTTACCTTTCTGGTCTGTGCTGAAGCAGGGAAACCTGGCGGTGAGTCGCGTAACTGTTTTCAAGAGAGGATTTTGACCAGAGTGACGTGTCTATATGTCCTCAGGAATATGACCTGATTCCAGGATACATTTTTGAGGTACAAGAGAAATTGGGAGAAATGAACCCCCTGCGACGCTAACCAGATATGTCCATGTGAATTGCGTGCAAAGTGTTGCACCTTGAATCTTGATCCCACTCAAAAGACAGCTTAACTAACCCATTCGTATGTCGTCCCACTAAAAGATACACCACTTCATAAGCATGTTCAATAGCCTAACACATAGGTAAATCTTGTATGAACTTCAGGTATGCAAAGGTGTTCTGTGACCAGTGATTTGATTGTAGCAAACAATTGTCTAAAAGTATACCAATGAATTGGTTACTCACTTGTTTGAGCTGTGGTACTCCGGGGGCTGTCGACGTGCTCCTACCAGGTGTATGCAGCATGGAGGAAGAGGTTGAAACGGCGGTGCATCTGCCACGAGAGGGAAAACCTCTGTTTCTCTTGCTACTTTTATGTGCCTAAAATAAATTTTTGTGTACCGTGAACCCAGCAGTCCGGTCTCCATTTTTCAACTTGTGGCAGATGCACCGCCGTTTCAACCTCTTCCTCCATGCTACATTTTTGAGGTAGCCAGCAGCTCTCGACCCCGGCTACCTAGACACAATCTGACAGCACGTTTACCGCAAAACCCCCCTTGAAACTCATAACCTCTCAATCTCTAGTGGTTAGCACTCCTGGAAAGGTAAAACACACATTCTTTGTCATACAATCATATGTATTTCATGTACAACAGACAGGTTTAAGAGCTGACACACTAAAACCCCAAATATGGATCAGAGGTAACCAGCCAGGCTTAATACCTTTATTGATGGCCTGGTTACCCCCTCAATGTCACACTTTTCTTCTGTATTTCCTCTCTTTCTTCCTATCTTTCTCAAAGCCACCTTCTATTTTCTTCTTGAATCTTCATCCCCGGATGTGGCCGCTTTGAACATTTATAGTCTTCTGCAACAGCCTAGGCCATTATAATAAGCCAGGCCCTAGTAGAAAATGTGTTATTGGGACACATGTACTTCAACTAGGGACCTTGCAATAGACCAGAAGTGTTCAAGAAGGTCAAATCCGATGGTGAAGATTCAAGAAGAATACTACTATGAAGATAAAAAAAAAAAAAAAAAAAGAAAGAATTACTTATAAAAGAGCTTTCAATCAACAGCAAATCCAAGGTTTAGGGTCAAGTTGAGGATCCCCCATCGCAGGCCATGGATGGCTTTGGATTGCAAAAGGGCCAATCGGGTTTTGGATTACACTGTTTTTTTTTTTTTTCATTGTTGCTTTTTATGGCCACCAGGTCTTGGATTATATTTTATGGCTTTTTTTCATGGTTGGGCATTGGTCCTTTTTGGATTCGTTTCCAGGGGCTACAGGCCTGAAGATGAGGAGGCTACAGGCCTGAAGGGAGGACCGAAACGTTGGCGGCCTTGTGTTACTGAATACACTTTTTTGATACCATACCTGCAGTGTGCTGTCTCTTTTTGGCTATCAGGATCCCCTGGTCTCCATATGTCTATATACTCTCACAAAATATATATTTTGTGAGAGAAAGAAGTATACAGGCATACCCCGCATTAACGTACGCAATGGGGACCGGAGCATGTATGTAAAGTGAAAATGTACTTAAAGTGAAGCACTACATTTTTCCCACTTTTGATGCACGTACTGTACTGCAATTGTCATCTACGGGCATAACTGATTTAAATAATGCATATTTAAAGGCTCTATAGCCTCCCCGCTTGTGCACAGCTTCAGTACAGGTAGGGAGCCAGTATTGCTGTTCAGGACGTGCTGACAGGCGCATGCGTGAGCTGCTGTTTGCCTATTGAGCGAAATGTACTTACTCGCGAGTGTACTTAAAGTGAGTGTCCTTAAAGCGGGGTATGCCTGTATATATATATATATATGTATGTATGCATGTATATATATATTGTATGTACCTGCATTAATGCCTTGTCAATGCAATGCAGGCTTACAAATGCTTTGGCCCAAGGGTTTAACAAAATACCCTTTTTCATGAGACTATTATTTTATTTTGGCCTAATTGGTATGAGCGCAGGAATCGTTCTTTTTGTTTTGCCAGGAGAAAGCCTCTTCTCTCAAAAAAGAACATGGCAGCATGACTTAAGTTTGCAAAGTTGCATCTGAACAAACCACAAGACTTCTGGAACAATGTCCTTTAGAAAGACGAGACCAAAATGGAGATGTTTGGCCATAATGCACAGCGCCACGTTTAGCGAAAAGAAAACACAGCATATCAGCACAAACACCTCATACCAACTGTCAAGCACTTGGTGGAGGGGTGATGATTTGGGCTTGTGTTTGTAGCCACAGGACCTGGGAACCTTGCAGTCATTGAGTCGACCTGTATACCAAAGTATTCTAGAGTCAAATGTGAGGCCATCTGTCTGACAGCTAAAGCTAGGCCGAAATTGGGTCATTCAACAGGAACAAAAACACAAATGGCGAACAGAATCACCCAGGTCCCTATTGGCACGCACTCATGATGCACAAGTTAATTAACAAGGATACATATCCATTAATTTCAACCAAAATTCCCACTACCCCAATGAGGGTATATCAACAATAACAGACAAACAGTCTTTATAAAAAGAGAAAATAACAAAACTTTAATGTTGACAGATTGTCACGCCGAAACAAGTGTAAGTATGTACAGGCAAGTTAAAAAAGGAATAAAACTGATCAGGTGGAAAGTTAGTAGTGAAAACAATCGGCTTAGTAGCTATATAGTAAGAATCTTAGCCTCACTACAAATCATTCCATATATATATGGTGGTGCGGTAATTACTAATATCTCCAAGCAGAGTGAGGAATTCTCCCGCCACCACTGTCCTGAACACCGTCCCGCTCGCAGGCGCCACAACCGTGATTTCACTGCACCCCGACGTCGTTTCGTGTCCGTAGACGCTTCTTTCACTGCGAGCGGGACGGTGTTCAGGACAGTGGTGGCGGGAGAATTCCTCACTCTGCTTGGAGATACAGTCGTATACCAAACACTACTGACATTGTGGTGCTGCAGCCTTCTGATATTATCAGTTTTGGGGTTGAGTGTTGGGGCATTATCTGACAGAGGCATTCTTAGGCGTATAGCTGCTTATCATTGCACCACTATCTATTGCCTGCACATACAGTGAGTATGTTGTTACACACCACACTCTTTATTATACCTACCACTGCTGCGGCTGCAGCTTACGATATACCACGTGTATTCAGTTTGTAGGGTATATACCTTAGCAGGGTTATATTAGCAATTACCGCACCACCTTATATATATGGAATGATTTGTAGTGAGGCTAAGATTATTACAATATAGCTACTAAGCCGATTGATTTCACTACTAACTTTCCACCTGATACACCTTCCCTCAGGGGATCATTTTTATTCCTTTTTTAACTCACCTATACATACTTACACTTGTTTCGGCGTGACTATCTGTCAACATTAAAGTTTTGTTATTTTCTGTTTTTATACAGACTGTCTGTCTGTTATTGTTGATATACCCTCATTGGGGTAGTGGGTATTTTGGTTGAAATTAATGGATATGTATCCTTGTTAATTAACTTGTGCATCATGAGTGCGTGCCAATAGGGACCTGGGTGATTCTGTTCGCCATTTGTGTTTTTGCTTTATCTCCTCCCTACGCACCTGGAGCCTTATACTTCATTGTTTGGTTTTGGTACTGAGCGATAACTGTATTTTTGTGTGGTCATGCAACAGGACAATGATCCCAAACACACCAGCAAATCTACAACAGAATGGCTGAAAAAGAAAAGAATTATAGTGTTGCAATGGCCCAGTCAACCCGATTTGAAATGCTGTGGCGGAACCATAAGAGAGCTATGCATAAACAAATTCCCACAAACCTCAATGAACTGAAGCAACATTGTAAAGAAGAGTGGGCCAAAATTCCTCCACAACAATGTGAGAGACTGATAAAGTCATACAGAAAACGATTACTTAAAGTTATTGCTGCTAAAGGTGGTTCTACAAGCTATTGAATCATAAGGTATACTTAGTTTTTCACACATGGCTTCTCCATTTTGGCTTTTATTTTTTGTTAAAACATAACACATTGTGATATGTCATGTGTTGTTGTTCGTCTGAGGTTGTATTTACCTAATTTTAAGACCTGCTAAGGAACAGATGATTGTTATTATGTCCTGATATGTAAAACCATGGAATTCAAAGAGGGTGTACTTTCTTTTTCACACCACTGTACGTACAGTATGTAGTATGTATTGCACTCCTGTCGAATACTACACAAGGCCTCTAGTGGGTTAACTGCAGGTATAGCTACAGTGTATTGCCTCTATCCATCACTTGGGGTAGGATGACTAAGCAGAACCTAGCCACACCTAGACATGTCATTAAGTAATACTACTAACTAGAACGTTATACCTCTCCCCTAGTAGTCATAGTGACCATTGGGTTATATGTGGAGATGGAACATTCTACGACCAGATCTCAGGAGGAGACCAAAATGAGGGATCTTGTTGTATAAAGTGCACATCCTGTTAGTCTGTAACTGTGTGTTAGTGTTAGGATCACTCCTAAAGATTAGGACCCGTCTATATGGCCTGAGCTTTATCCTACCCACAAGAGGTGATGGCCAGGTTATCCATAGGAGGTTCCTTAGTAAAGGCCTTGGAATATCACCTTAGAATTGCTAGTAGGTAAGAATCTCCTTAGTCCTGTCAGGGTTGATACGGTTTAATTACTCATGCAAGAGGGCACCCTGCCAACGGTCTAGGATGGTTTGCTGCAGACACATGTCAGCATCCAAATCCCCGCCGGTGCTCTGCTGCAACACTAGCCGCTGCAGGAACTACAGACTGCAGGACACCTTACCGAAGGGCACCCCACTGCTAAAGACCTTTCCACGTTCAAATCTTCCCACCTTCCTCCGCCATCTTTAAAGGTACTCGGCCGCCGCTCTTACACTTTTTGTGAGTATGCCCATGCACGGGCAGCAGGACACTCTGCGCACTTGAGGTCAATGACACAAAGGAAATAGCAGTTAACAAGTGGCCCTGACAGAAACCCACTCTTTGATAATTGTCTGCAAATCCTCAGTCCTGCCTGCTGCTTCTAAGGCCGCGCTTTATGGTGCCGGCGATGCGCCGGCGACGGAAAACAAATGCATTGCCGCCGCGTGCGCTTATAGTAAGCGCGATGGCGACAATGCGACTGAGCGACGTTGCCGTCGCGAAAACTGGTAGCCGGCAAAATTTGATTTTTCAAGGGCTGTCGCCTCACGTGATGGCCCTTGAACCAATCAAATGGCCGGAAATCCGCGCCGCCGGTGGCGACGGGTGACGTCACCCGTTGTGTCGCCGTCGCCATTGACGGTACTATAGGCACGGCCTAAAACAGAGCCAACACAACTTGTTCCTATCACAGTCTGAACACTAGTAGGATCAAAAGGTTACTGACACAGTGGTTGCAGCAACCACAGTACTACGGCTTCCCCTACGACTGCTGAACTTGCTGTTCCGCCCTCACTGCTAACTAAGCTTGCGTCTGAGAAGGATAAATTCTCCATCTCACACGTCGGGCACGAAATTAGAAAGGTTATAAATGGCATCTTGTAATTAATGGATGACGGTCCATTAACACAAGTGAATTAAAACCCCCTGCTCAAACCCAGCTGGTAGGGACTGGTTTCACTGGTCCCCCAATTTGTAGAAATCCGTACACAATCCAGGGGGAGCACATAAGGGAAATAAAACAAAATACAATCTAAGTGCAGACAATATGACAATCAGTGAATAAATATTGTGTCTTGGCTCTTAAGTCCAGCCTACTCACAAGATGTAGATAAAATACGGGCAATTGGGAACAGTTTTCTTTGTGGGAAGAACCTCTATTTCATTTGTGGTGAAGACCTCCAATCTCATCAAAACAGCGGTGTATGTAAGGAAGAAAAGATATCCATAGTGCAGACCAATCATAAAAAAAATAACTTTTATAGGTTTAAAAATGAACACTTACAATAAAAACATTCAAATAATGCATATATCACAACACTGTGATGGAAGAGAGTATGCTGTGGACATCTGGCTCACCCCCCGCCTCCGGTCTGCAATCACTGTGTGAGACGCCGCTATGTTGAGCTCTCCACCTCCGGGGCTCCCTCTGAGGCGTGCCGTCAGTCACCTCCGGTTAGTTGCGACACGTCACTTCCGGTTGGTTGCGATGCGTCACTTCCGGTTGATGTTTCTGGGTCTGCAATCTCTGTCCCTGCTTCTCTCCTCCAGTGGGCGGCTACCACTCTACGCGTCTCGCCAATCCGATACGTGGCTTCGTCAGGAGTGTACCGCCCCCTCCTACCCAACATCCTAATATACCCTACATAATTAGCATTAATAAAAGACAATTGCTTCTAAAAGGTCTGCACTCATTGGTAACGTAGATTACTCTATTAGCATTTTCATCTATGTATAAAAGGGAGCATATACGCGATGATTCAGACAAAATGTCATATATTCAATTAATCGGAAAAAACGGAAAATTTCATAACAATGGAAATGATCTAAGCGGGAATGATAATCTATTTGGGAATAATTTATTTGGAAAAATCATCCATACAGCGATCAGTCAAAATCCTAAATTAGGATTTATATAAATGCATACAAAAATGCTTGTTCAAATAGACTGTGGGGGAATTTAAAGGGGCAGTCCAATGAAAACTGACTATTACACATTCAGCAGAAAAAACATGTATACAAATGGGAAGGGGGATCCAGTGCAAAAAAGGGGGAATAGTTCAAACTCCATGATGTACAAAGATGAAGAAGCAAGATGCTTTCTATTATAGACTCATTATACAGTTTAATACGGAAATGTATATAGCAGCATATCAATGGGGCACATGAACTTAAATATTGTACAAGGATTAAACATCATAACAATTTCACATCATATAGACAAGTTATACAATTCAATATGAAAATATGTACAATAGCATATTAATGGGATGCGTGAAGGGGTATGTAGCCGAGAGGATGCAAATAACAGTGCCTCCTGTTCTACAAGTAGTTGACTATTGATATAACAAGGATCTTAAAAAAAAAACCAAGAACTGTGAAAACACTGAGAGAACAAAACGGGAAGAAACAAGAAAGACATAATTAGCATCTCAGAGCAACTTAATTCACAGAAAAGGTGCTATTACTATTTCCATGTTCAGGCCCCTGGGAGAGAGAGTCCGCAACCTGTGTATCCAAAAAGATTCTCTCTTCATGAGTTCGAGATAGCGATCTCCCCCCCGCCAGTGTCCCGGAACATGTTCTATGTCCATAGAACATGTTCCGGGACACTGGCGGGGAGGAGATCGCAATCTGGAACTCATGAAGAGAGAATCTTTTTGGATGGTTGTTTTTTTAAGATCCTTGTTATATCAATAGTCAATTACTTGTAGAACATGAGGAACTGTTATTTGCATCTTCTCGGCTACATACCCCTTCACGCATCCCATTGATATGCTACTGTACATATTTTCATATTGAATTGTATAACTTGTCTATATGATGTGAGGGGCGGTACACTCCTGACGAAGCCACGTATCAGATTGGCGAGACGCGTAGAGTGGTAGCCGCCCACTGGAGGAGAGAAGCAGGGACAGAGATTGCAGACCCAGAAACATCAACCGGAAGTGACGCATCGCAACCAACCGGAAGTGACGTGTCGCAACTAATCGGAGGTGACTGACGGCACGCCTCAGAGTGAGCCCCGGAGGTGGAGAGCTCAACATAGCGGCGTCTCACACAGTGATTGCAGACCGGAGGCGGGGGGTGAGCCAGATGTCCACAGCATACACTCTTCCATCACAGTGTTGTGATATATGCATTATTTAAAATTTTTATTGTAAGTGTTCATTTTTCACTCTATAAAAGTTACGTTTTTTATGATTGGTCTGCACTATGGATATCTTTTCTTCCTTACATACACTGCTGTTTTGCTGAGATTGGAGGTCTTCACCACAATTGAAATAGAGGTTCTTCCCGCAAAGAAAACTGTTCCCAATTGCCCGTATTTTATCGACATCTTGTGTGTAGGCTGGACTTAAGAGCCAAGACACAATATTTATTCACTGATTGTCATATTGTCTGCACTTAGATTGTATTTTGTTTTATTTCCCTTATGTGCTCCCCCTGGATTGTGAACGGATATATATACAAGAGAAACATACAAAAATCACCTGTGTATCATTACTTAAGTGTTGTAAGCCCGCGAAAATCAGAAGCAGCTTGATGTGAGTGCCGATCCGCCATCTTGGAGGGGGAATCGCACTGCGCATGTGCAGTACAAAAGCAGACAACTGGAGATGCCATCTTGGATGTGGCATGTCCATCGCGCATGTGCATACCTAAACGGCACAGGAGGAGTCAGAGGGGGATGTGACTGTTCCCTCTGTCCAAAGCTGATAGTCAGCACATGCGCAGAGCCATTAGTCCCTCCGTGATGGCTGCATACATTGTAGTGCACTATAACAAAGAAAAAGAAGAGCACAATAGTAAGAAAGAAATAATAAAGGAAGAAAGAATAAATATATATATAGGAGACACTAGCTAATCCAAATATACAAAAGATATAAAAACATTTCATAGGCTATTAGTATCTATCTATATATCTATATATATATATATATATATCCACAATAAATGTTAAAATAACACTCATACTGTAGCTCCTAACATAGCATTTATGGTAAATATCCAAAAAAATAATACTCTAATGTCCCATATTTATTACTAAGGCTAATATAAATCCAGCCAGTAAATATCTGATTGGAATCATAGCCAGAGATGGCAGTATTTAGGGAGATCACCTATATCTAAAATATGAGTAATAAAGGCATAAGTATGGATAACTGACCAATAAACACTAGCAAAATCTGATAATGGGGGCAAATTGCTAGACAAAAAAAAGCGAGGACAGGGAGTGAGAAAACACAAGGAAAAAAGAATATTAGTGGAAAATATCCACCCAGGAGTAATAAACATGCAGCATAAATATTCTAATATCAACCTATCACAGACAATTATTTTGAGCCATAGGCTATAATTAATATATAAAAAATCAAGCACCATACTGCTTGTAATCAAATGAGTAAGGAAAAAGCAAGATCATACACATTATTCATTATTAAATTTATAAGAAGCATCCTAAACTTAGGTCCTCATTCAGACCCCTTGGGGTCACGGTGTTCAGATTGAAAATGAATCTCGCTTTCATCTGTAACAAAATCTTGTTTCTATTTCCTCCACGGTTTGAAATATGAGCTTGTGCTATTGGCATACATCGGAAAGTCGCCAGGGTGTGATTTAGATTCTTAAAATGCCTTGCAACAGGTAAATGTCTCAATTCGTCTTGGTCCGTAGTATGTAGTAGTGCCTTCCTAATAGATGACCTGTGAAGAGCAATCCGTTCCTTCAGCATCCTTGATGTTTTGCCCACTGTGGCAGGACGGCCTCGCAGCGGGGTCAGTAAGACGCTTGACACGATGGGAAACTTTAAACACTAGTGGTTTTATTAGCCACAACCAAAATAAGTACGGGTGCACTGTCCCTTTAAGAAACTACTTTCTTGCAAATTAAAGCCTAGTCCCGTTAGGGACACTAACTCACTTCTTGAGCCCTTACTAACAGGACAGCCAGCTAATCTGGTCATGCCCAAAACATGCTACACAAACGATAACCAATAAGCATAATATCTGTTTCAGCTCCAAACAGCAAACAGGAACACGGTTCCGGGGAGCAGGCTGTGTCCAGACTCGCAGCAATGTTTATCTTTATCCTGGGTTGGGGTCCCAGCTGGTCCCAGCAGCAAAGCTCCTCGCAGGACTGGGGACCAGAGCAGCAGCAGCTGCTACGGCTACCAAGCCGGGAGAGTTCTCTCCACCTTCCTGTGGAAAAACAAGCTCACCTTGTGTGAGCAACTTCCTGCTTTTTAAAGCACTTGTTTCACTCATGAGTTCATCCCCTGTTTAATCAGGCTGCAGGTGTGCTTCCTTCTGTCTGAGGAGATTAACACTCTGTGAACTGGCTGCAGCGTCTCTCCATTCACTATTCCAGCCTACTGAGTTAGTGACTCTGTCACACCACGTAATATAAGCCACATGGGCATTTGATGATGTACACTACATATCTTGATTCGCAATTCAAAAAGTTATTGATCTTGATAGAAATTCCACTATGGGGATGCGTAAAGGATTTTCCCAGCAGAAGATACTGGCAGTTAATACAGCCCTTGCATTTATGCACCCCATGATGTTGTGTCAACCATGTTTTTGGTGACATATTTATCCACAGGATCTGATGATGTTAACTTATCTCCAAGGCATGGTCCTCTTTTGTAACAAAATAGAGGTGGTGTTTTGAAATGTTTACCAATCCTTTTGCGTTGGCTAGAATGTGCCAGTTTTCCCTGATACTCTGTTGTATCAATTCCGACGATGTACTGTAAGTGGAGATTACATTAACCGATCCATTTCCGATTGTTTGGTGGATGGTTTCAGGAGATCCTCCCGAGTGGGAATTCTTGCCTTTGCCAAGGCCTGTAATATTTCTTCTTCTTGGTATCCTCTTTCCCTGAATCGCTCTGCCATGAATGCAATTTGTGTATCACTATGGCATTCCGTGAACCTAATAGTAGATGGTATCTCATTAATATGAGCCACGAATTGTATCAAATCTTCCTCCGATCCTTTCCAAAGTATAAAGATGTCATCAATGTATCTTTTATAATGTATGATACAATCAGAATGTGGAGCCTCAGTGAGGAGGTGGATCTTTTCGGATGCATCCATATAGAGATTTGCGCAAGATGGGGCCATATTAGACCCCATCGCCGTTCCCATTAGTTGAAGGTAATATGACCTCTCAAACTTAAAGAAGTTCTTGTGCAAGATTAATTCAATTAGAACCATAAGAAATTCTGCTGGTGGTCCACACGGAATAGGGTATCTTCCCAATAAATCTCTGATAACATCAATACCCTCCTGATGAGGAATATTAGTATATAAACAAGAGACGTCAAGAGTAACTAACAGAACACCTTTCAAATCACGTTTGATCTCAGCCAGTTGGTTAATGAAACTGGTGGTGTCTTGTATATACAAGGACATTTGCTGTACTAAGGGCTGCAAAAAATTGTCCACATAGTGCGACAGTGGATGGCAGAGGGAACCCCGTGCTGAAATTATGGGTCTCCCCGGTGGCGAAGTTAGAGACTTGTGTATTTTAGGTAGTGAATACATCACAGGTATTACAGGAAACTCCTGAGTTAGGAATTTAGCAGTATCATCCGAGATCCAACCATTGCTAAGACCCATCTAGAGGATGGAATCTACTTCTTTCTTGTAAATAAGGGTAAGATCTGCAAGCAATTTCTTATAATGCTTAATGTTATTTAACTGCAATAAATTTTCATCTCTGTAATATTTGTAAGACATCACTACTATTCCACCCCCCTTGTCAGCAGCTTTAATAATAATGTCAGTATTAGATTTAAGAGATTTTAGAGCATTCTTTTCGTCCTTGGATAAGTTGTGAAAGCTGGTCTTGTGACTCTTGACCGCCTGTCTAGTATCCTTCTCAAGTAAACCCATAAAGGTGGTGATGCTGTGGTTGACCACATGTGGGTCAAAAGAGCTAGAGGGTTTGAATTTGTTAATAGGTACCATCTCAGGCTGATTCAGAGATTCCAACCTAGCATCAGTGTTGCTAAAATAATCTTTAAGCTGCAGGCGCCGGTTTAGCTTAAATATATCAACCTCCCAATTGAAGGAATTTTGTATGTGAGTGTATTATTTTTGTGTATATATATATTCCCATAGACTGGTGAAAAAAGTGTAAAAGCCCTGAAGGGGTTAAATAGAGCATGAGCTTATGTGAGTAGTGCAATTAAAATCTGGCTAAAGCCAGTATCATACTTATCTTTACTATAGAGGTAAACTGGGTGCATAACTTTGCAAATCTAAGTAGTGCTGCCATGTTCTTTTTAGAGTGAAGAGGCTTTCTCCTGGCAACCCTTCCAAACAAACCATACTGTACCTGTTCAGTCTTTTCTAATTGTACTGTCATGAACTTTAACATTTAACATGCTAACTGAGGCCTGTAGAGTCTGAGATGTAACTCTTGTTTTTTTTGCAATTTCTCTGAGCATTGCATGGTCTGACCTTGGGGTGAATTTGCTGGGACGTCCACTCCTGGGAAGATTGGCAACTGTCTTGAATGTTTTCAACTTTTGAATAATCTTTCTCACTGTAGAATGATGGACTTTAAATTGTTTGGAAATGGCCTTATAACCCTTCCCAGATTGATGAGCAGCAACAATTGCTTCTCCAAGATCATTGCTGATGTCTTTCCTCCTTGGCATTGTGTTAACACACACCTGAATGCTCCAGACCAGCAACTTAATTTTTCACACACAGCTTCTCCATTTTGGCTTTATTTTTGTTAAATAAATCATGACACTGTAATATGTCATGTGTTGTTCATCTGAGGTTGTATTTACCTAATTTTAAGACCTGCTAAGGAACAGACGATTGTTATTATGTCCTGATATGTAAAACCATAGAATTCAAAGAGGGTGCACTTTCTTTTTCACACAACTGTACCTCTGCCTGGGTGTCAGTTCCTGGGCAGGAGGGGTGTGGAGTGTTGTGGTGGGAGCTGACTTCCTGCATCCCAAGAGCTCATCACAGCTGGAGGCGCTGAAGCACGGATCAAAAGAACACAGAGATCACCTAAAGGCTGTCCTGTTCCCCCTTACCATCGCGACTACTCGGCTCTCCTGAACCAGCAGGTATGCCTCAGCACCACACAGAGACAGTAACTAGCAGTGTATCTTCAGGGGGGGCGGGGTGTGGGGGGAGAGAGGGTTCATGTGTTACATATATTACATACATACTTACTCATGTGCACAAAGGGTTAACAATAACCAGCTCTCCAGTTGTCCCGCTCACCTTCCAAAAGGGCACCAAAAATGAGCACTCACACCCCAAAAGCGTCACATTACACCCAGATTACGCTTCCACCACCAGGATTCATAAGGATTTACACCTCAGGGAGTACTTGGTCCACCCTATGCTAGAACGTTACTGTATGTATTTAAAAACAAGAACTTAATTTAGCAAAGCATGTCCAAAAATGGTCATTCTATTAGAGTGCAGATATTACATATTCAATTTTAGATTTAATATTACAAAAGACATACTGTGCTGATTATAGAAAGAGATTACAAAAACACACAGTACATAGATTCAGACTGCTTCCAAAATAAAAAGCAATAACAGAAAACCGAACACATTAACAGCGAATAATGTTATATCCTTCACAAGGCAATGAAGTAGGAAATATGAAATGTACATGTGCTCAAGTAATCTTCCTATGGATTCAGAACCCACATTTAACCCCAAACCTTGCAGCTATAACAAAGACCAGATGTGTTCTATCTCCCATTTATCACCCTCTGTTTCCTACGACCTTTAACCCTGGTTTCTTGGATAAAGGGGATTATTTACTTTCCATTTAATCTGAGAGTACAAAATTCTTCATAATGCTCTCCCTGTAACCCCCAGATTATGGATAACCACATCCTGACGAACACATGGATATCACTGGTGACCATCCCACCTTTAACCTTGACAGGAAAATGAATGATCTGATATTTGCAAAACACATCCTCTCACACTTTATATCATTGCAAGCATGTACTTTTCCCCTTTTCAGATTTAAATGTGATATTATGTGCTGTTCCAGACATTATTTATATAATGTATGGAGTGCCCCCTCCGTCACCTTGGTTAGCATGGCTGTTCTTAATGGTTTTATTGACCCCCAAATCATGGAACTATGTAAATGTCATGATTAACCAATAAAAAAAAGTAACTCGAATTGTTAAATTAAAAAGAAGGTTAACCCATTGGTTTCTGTACTACTCACACCTGCTTTCCTCTTTGCATGGCTTTATCATGACAATACGTCTTACAGTAAAGCTGACCAACATAACTGCTGCCATTTTAACAATGTAACAGTCTAATAACATCCACTGAACACAACACTATATATAAGAGGCTTCAGAAAATGTCTCAATAACAAATGTACAGGTAGGAGTTAATAACCCATCATGCAAGAATATAATAGTGATGGGGCTACACAATGTTTTCCAGAGTTGGAAAGTGTTCAATTGATGAGCACTGCTTAGTAAATATGGGCCTATATCCTATTAGACAGACATCTGATACATCTTAATATGAGTAACATAAAAAGGGAAATGTGAAAGCAAATTTTCAAGGGAGTTTCTTTGTACTGTAGTAATCTAGGCTGGAGCATAGCACCCAAATAAGCAAAAAATAAATAAATAAAAGTAGTATGTTCCAGTGTATATGCAATTTGGGTCTATGTGTATGTTTGCACATGTTACTGTATATCATTGCATATATCAGAATCACTGTTTATAATGTGCATGAATGCGTTTGTGAGGATAATTGCCTGTTTGATTCAGTGTGTGTATATGTGCATCACTGTGTGATAGCAAATCTGTACAGTTAAAAAGCATTGCATGATGCCATTAGAGGTCAGCAGATTATAGGGCTGTATTCTATATATATACCAAAGTGGCCGTTTGGGTCACAAACAACCAAAATGACCGCTTTGGCGTAAATACTCTAGCATTACTCCCACAGATGCCATTAACCTTTTCACCGCCAGAGAGGGCAGCAATGCATTGCACTGCAAAGCATCGCTGATCACTCTAGCCACAAACTGGTTACAATTTCTGATTACAAAAGTATTTTCCTCACTTACTCCCCTGCTAAGGTTTTAAGGGTATATTTTAAGACGGTTCTTTGCACTGAGGAAGGATTTTCACACAAGTAATTATTTCTGTGCTTTGAACATATGGTAGTTATGACCTAAAGCAGGGGAGCGTAAACTTTTGGAGCTGCGCCCCCCTGCCAGCTCCCCCTTGTCATTTGACGCTGCGTCACAGTGTCTGAATCAAAGTAAGTTTTATTGTTACAGAGGCCACAGGCAATCCCCCGGAATTTAATTTAAAAGCCTCGGGAAGAGCGTGGGGCCTCTGCAAGCGCCTGCGCCCCCTCCAAAAAATCCAGGCCTCCCCACTTGACGCACCGCTGACCTAAAGTAAATGCTAGTACAGGACCACAGCTACAAGAGATGTGAATGTTCATTAGTACATAGGAAACCTCGGCTCTGCTCCAGACCTACAGTAGTATTATCAACAATTCATTTTTTGTTGCCCTTCTAAAAACATAATAGTGATTCAAACAGCAGTGTCAGCATATATATGCAAATATTAATAACAGTACAACTACATATTTAGAGACCTGCTTGCCTTCCAATGCAGGTTTCTGCTACCCGACAATGAAAACAAATTCTCCACCCCTCCTCCAACACGCAAGGCCATACAAGATGATGCAAAAGGATAATGAAAAGTCCCTCAGGCTGTGGAAAGAAGGAATGGAAATTGAGACCATGCAGCCCTTTTGAAAAACCATTGCGCGTGACAGAGTAAAGGTTGATGCTTACAGAGTCACTGCATTAGAAAAATGCAGTCTGCAGATACAATAAACCAATATTGTACACCGCATCCTTTCAGAAACCAAAACAGAAGAATCCCGAGCTTAATATGAAGCACTGCAGAAAGCAGAGGCAGATACGTCAGTGGAGAGAGAAATGAGAAATAGAGGGAACAGAAAATGGAAAGGGTGTGAAAAATAAGGGAATACGAGATAAAAATAAAAGAAGATGATCTGCTCAAGTAGACACATTCTATTTCTGTTAAATTAAAGAAAAACAAGCAAACATACATACATCAGGGCACCCCCCGCACCATGAAAAAACCCTGACTGGTTTGTTAGTACGTATGTGATGCTGCAGCAGGAGGTGTTCAAGGTGAATTGAAAGGATGAAGTGAATCAAGTGCATGTGTTGCCTGCAATCATGATATTGAGACGTGATGCAGAATCAAGGTACTTACAGGATGAAATCGGCAGAGAAGTTTAGATGAGAAAATCAGTTCCACTACGGGGATAAGTCCTGCTTGCTCACCCTCTCACTTTACCAAAGCAAAGGCGGAAACCAGTGCCAACGGCATATAAATATTTAAATATAAAATATTTGTATTGAATTTCCTTTAATGTCCAGATAACCAATGGGCTAATTCATTAGTCATCAAGCAGCAAAAGAAAATGCAAAGTTTAAAAGGCTGCAGCTGGCTTGGCAGGGGCTCCCCATCGTAGCATTTAAAAAGAAATGTCACTGAATTACAGTAGCAGCAAGTCGATGCTGGTACAGTTGATGATGCTTCCAGTCTCTGCAAGGGAAGGATGCTGGGAGATTTCACCAATCTGTGCTGCAGCCTAATTCTAATCCATCACTGTTCAGCTACAGGGCAAGCATAAACACACACACACACGCACATACTTGCATTGCCTAGAAATCTGCAGTGTGTCTACACAGAGAACCTGATCACTGCCATATAACATCACAATAAAAGTCAGCTCAGAAGAGTTCACTGAGCTCTGGAATTTGCAAAAATGGTCATATATTAAGACAAATTATGCACTTCAGTTTGTGCATGTGCCCTATTTGCAGTCTCTGCAGTAAGAGAAATTACAGTGAAATGAGAAAAATCAAAAGGATACCTGGCAAACATGCAAAACACATTGAATTTTAAATGCTGCAATTTTATTTTGTTGCAAAATGTGCAGTTTTCACAAAAATAAAAATCAGTGAATTTCACCCGATTCCTGAAAATCACACATCTCTATTCATCCTGATTAGACATCAGTGTGAACGCTTGAAAATAGTAGAAGAGGTCTGGTGCTACCCGACATACATCCATCCAGTATATAATACTTTATGTATGAAAAAATAAGGTACCTCCATGAGTCCAGTATACCATATCAGTAGCAGGAATAGGGAGACTAGTGTATCCTGTCGGTATACACATGCAGTAATTACAGACAAGAAATAATCTCCCACCCACTAGTATAATAGCAATACTAGAAACTTGGAGCAGAACTCACTAATGTAGAGATCTGGATCAGTCCTGGGAGGTCCAATGATGTGCATCAATGTAGGTAAGGCAGCAAGATGAATGGAGAAAAACAGAGCCCTATCCAAGATGAAAAAATGTATCCAGAGGGGGCTCACTCATTTGTAGCCATGTCCCCTCTTACCCCCAGTGCCGGGGAGGGGGACGGCTGCGGTGCATGGGAGCGGCGGAGCTCCGCGGTACCCGGAAAGCGGGGGACACCATATTGTAGTTCGCGCATGTGCAATTGCAGCTGTGCGCATGAGCAGAGAGGCGAGAAGTTGTGGTGGCCATTTTCGGTTCGCGCATGTGCAGTGGAGTTTTTGCGCATGCGCAGTCCCCAGAGTTGTGACGGCCATCTTAAGAGAGGCTACGCAAGGGTCTACATGTCCCAGAAGCCTGAGGGACATGCAGGTAGAATGTTGACACAGTTTGGTAGTTACAGGCAGCTACTGGAGTTGCTGTCAGAAGGGGAGAACCGTTGAGGTAGTTTCCAGGTAGCATTGCTCCCCTGGACTAGGCCTAGGTTTGCACCTTAGGTCCCAGCTAGGTCCTAAGTCCCATTTTTATTTTTTTTATTGTGGCTGCCATAGAGAAGACCCCAGACTGGGATGCTACCCTTTTGCCTTAGGCTACGCTTATAGTGCCGTCGACGGTCAGCCGACGGTCGCTGGAAAATCAAATAAAGATTACTTCCAGCGATCATGACCAGTCGCGCCATCGCGGCACGCTTAGTATAAGCGCATGCGACGGTGGCAATGCATTTGTTTTGCCGCGACGTCGAGTCGCTGTCGCCGGCACTATAAGCGCAGCCTTATAGTGTCAGGTGTAGCACCAGCGAAGAGACGTCACGCGGTGAGCTGCTGCCTTTAGTCTGGGATCAGACCACAGGCAACTCTAGACATTAAGGGACACCCTCCAGCTGGAGCTCCCTCAAGAGGCGGATGTCTTCGGACCAGTGAGAAATGATTCAACAGGCGTTGTGGGATCAGACGGATCCTTTTTGCTCATCCAGCGGTACCTGGGTTCAGGAGTGCTGTCACGATGTGCTCACAACAAACAAGGCGGAGGTGCTGAGGTGGGAAATTGATATATTGCCCCCCCCCCTGCCACGAGGGCGCATCTGGATTGTAGATTTCGTCAAGGTAGCTGGGTCGGGATTGCAGATGTACGGAGAGTCGGTATACTTGACAGGGGTCGGTGCAGGAGAGATACGAATCGTTGCGGATATTTAGCAGAGGTCGGATTTGGAGAGAGGAGAGTCGTCGTGGTCCGGGTGCCGAGGTTGGGGTTAGTGAGGGTAGCGTTGTCGTAGTCCAGGTGCAAAGGTCAGGGTTGGAGAAGAGCGGATGGTTGAGGAAAGCCGGGTCGGTACACAGAGCAAGGGTCAGCAAGGCAAGACTGTGGAGGCAAGGATAGGTAAACACAACGCAACTGGTACTATGCTTAGCCGATTTGCCAGTGCGGCAGCTGAGCATAAGTAGGATGAGGATGAGTAATGAGGAACCTGCAGTGTGGGGGTTTGTGTCCAGCAAGGGCTGTGGTAGGGCAGAGTGCAGGTAGCACCTCTGAGAGTAGGGATGCGACCCGTCAGTGAGAGCGTGCTTCCATGTGTGCGCCGCGCAGGTCTGATGTCAGCGCTATTTCCGTATTGGCGCGGGGAACGTGCGCGTGCAGTGCGGAGGTTACCAAACAAGATAAGTGAAATAAATTGTAACTGTATTTGCAGGAAAAGGCATACACAATGAAAAACAAACTACATAAGAAATACACACTTACTTGGGACTTGGGGTAAAAATTACACTTTCCTAGCTGAATTGAACGTAAAACAAGGGTCTTTAGATGACAGGGACTTAACCCGAAATGTCCTGGAACTCAAATCAGTATGAAGTTCCTGACGCCACCGCTCTCTTTCCTCCAGAGGACTTGAAAATCACTTCACCAGGAGTTAGCTCCAAACGTCCTGGAATTAAATTCGGCTTGCAATCCTAGCCGCGACCGCTATGTTCGTTTTTGAGAACTTGGCCGCAAAAAGCTGGACTTAGAAAATATTTTTACTTTAAATTTCTGAAGCCGGTCTCTTGCTATTTCTCAGAGAGCATCTTTTGGTACATTCAAATTTGCCGCTGCTGTCTTAGTGCTTAGAATCTCACAAACGGATTGGCTGAGGGATTCTTATAGTATTTCTGAGTTCATTCATGCTACAGCCAATCCAGCGTGGGAACTTTGGCTGGTTATAAATCAGAGCTATGCCAGTCCTGTGAAGCCAGGGAAGCATGGATTCTGAAACAGCCAAAGGCATGTGCAAGTTTTCCACCTCAGCCACTTGCTATTCAGAAGCCACCTCCTGGGTCAGGCTCCTCCATGTCTGGTGGGGAAAACGGTAGTCCCGAGGACTTCCATTCAACCCAGGACGTGGGCACTTAAGCCTAGCCCTCTTGCCCAAATGGTCTTCACACCGCCAGCATCCTCTGTGGCTTTCATGTCCGATGTCAGAGTAGACTTCCTGGCACCAAGTTGGTAGCCCAGCGGCCTGTCAGAACATTGGATCTGAAAGTCCCAGCTCATAATACTGTGCAACAAGCATATATGTATTTTAAAACACTCTGTTAATAAAATATACACTTCAAAACAATCCTAAGACTTCTGGTATGGGAAATAGAATAAGAAGCTGCACTTTATTTCTTATTAGCCATATTCCCCACACACTATAAAATAGACTTAGACTTTTAAAACTCCTCACACCCTTATCTATGGTTGGAGCACCTCAGAACCCATATACAGGTTCTGGGTGATATGGGCATTAACTGGGTATCCCCTTTACCTAGGGACTCCTTGACAATTCCTGGGACACCTCACATCCCTATGCCCCATTCACCTTTCTGGTCTGTGCTGAAGCAGGGAATCCTAGTGGTGAGTTGCGCAAGTGTTTTCAAGGGGAGATTTTGCCGGGACAATGTGCCTATACGTCTCCAGGAATCCGACCTGATTCCCGGGTACATTTTTGGGGTATCCAGCAACTCTGGACCCAGACTAGTTAGGCATATTCTGACAATACTTTCTCTGCAAAACCCCCCTTGAAACTAATAGCCCTGCAATATCTGCTTGCTGGCACGCCTGGAAAGGTAAAAACACATTCTTTGTCGCATAATTTTACAATATGGTTATACAACAGTTGGGCTCAAGAGCGGCTCTTCCGGGATGCCACTTGTTCTGCCAGACCTAGCTGGGGGAGGTGTGGCAGGCTTGTGCATACCCCTTATCTGTTTAGAATTTCCCGCTGACCCGGCTTTTCTAGCTGGGTCGGCTGCGATTGGCTGCTTGAGAAAGTTCCCACATGCTGATTGGCTGTCCGGTCTGCTTCTATTTTGTGAATGAAGCAGAGAATACTATAAGAGAAGCCATGAGTCAATCAGATTGTGTGTTCCCCTTGAGTCTGAGCCAAAAGAGCGCGGGCGGGCTTTTCAAAGATGCTTTGTTTGTAATAGCAGAGCAACCGGCTTCGATTTCAAGCCTACAAAGCCTGCCCGCCAGAGAATAAGTCCAGCATTTTGGGACCAAGTTCTCAGAAACAATCGTAGCGGGCCCGACTGGGATTTTATGTTGATTTGAGTTCCAGGAGATTGGGGCTGACTCGCAGTCAGGATGCACCAAGTTCTCAGAAGAGAACGTAGCGGTGGCGTATGGCATTTTATGGCGATTTGGGTTCCAGGAGATTCTGGGCAGGGTAAAACTCTCCCATAGAGTTCCCTGCACCTAGGAAAGTTTCGTTTTCAACCCCAGACCCACAGTAAGTGTGTATTTTCGTCTGTATTTTGTGTTTTATGGTGTGTAAGCGAATTTATGCCGAATAAATTACAATTTCACTACCTTGTTTTGCTCAATGAATGATCTCGGTAATAAGGTGTAAATAACCTGGTCTCCCGTGACACTGAGTTTATCTTCTTAGCTTGTATTGCCAATTGCTTTATTCTACAGTAGCGATATGAGGTTATCTTCCTCTGACGACATACTGCAGGGCTCCCTTTGTTTAATACAAACTTGCCACTACTAAAATATCCTCCTCATTGGGGCCACAAAAAAAAAAAGCCTACTTTGTCCCCCTCTCGATATTTGTTGTGGAGCCAAGGGCCTTCCAAGTCCGTAGAATTTTTCTTCTCCATACGGCATTCTGTCTTGCTGAGGTATAAATAATGTTTGCTTTCTACTTTTCCGATACCTTGGCTATTATGGGGTCTAGTTCTCTCCCAAAGAGAAATTAACCTGTGTGGGGAAGAGAACAAAGTTATTCTTGCAAGTCGAACAATGCTCTTCTTGCTGCCACTAACAGGGCCGTGCTTCCTGATGACAGGCACACTACAACCAGCGATGCTTCTGCTGTATAGGTCAGTCGCCCTCTGGATTTTTGATAATGCCAATAGACTTTCGTTTCCCTTTACACTGCTTTCCAAGGCCTCTTTCAGATTACCTAGCAACATTCTTATGGCTCTAAAAAAATAAGCTGTTCCTACGTACTATAGGCTTTCTAGCGAGCACCGCTACCAGAATGGATTTCTTCAAGACACTCAATTCTTCAATATGATGGGTCTCAACATGCTACTGCATCTTCCAAAACTAGTAGTCTTTCCTGCAATATGGGTAATTGTATTGTCCACCATCAAGGAATTTTCCCCAACTTTTGACGTCTTTGTGAAAAGCAGGGATACATCCTGTAAGAGATGTGTGCAGGGGTTTATATAATGGAGACCGATTAGGGTGAAATCATATCTTGGCTTCATTGAGCCTGTTCCTTTATCCAGGCAAAACATACAAAAAACAACAAAATAAACCCCTATCACTTTGTATGGGCTAACATACTTCCCCAAACCCCATCTGCAGGACTGGAGGGATATTCCCATTACCAGCCTATCACCCCAAAGTCTTAGGAGGTACCTTAAGCAGATGGCCCTCCATGTCAGTCTCTGGCAGGGTCCTGGGTCCTCTGTATCCAGTAAATATACTGTAGGTTTCTGGGTTTCTTGATCTCAGCACACCTTTGTGCAGGCTTCTCTGCTTTCCCGTGTCAGCCCAGTTGTGAGCAAGGAATCTCTCTCCTGTTTCTCACATCAGGCTTTTCTAAGAGTCCTAATCAGCCAGGTGGAGTCTGGTTGATTGCCTGTGCGCAATTAACCAGCACACTGCTGGATTTAGAGACAGTTTCTCTCAAACAGTGATAAGTCCCTGTTACACATCCTGGAAAGCATCTCTGGGTGACCAATTTCTTATTAGGCTGATTCCATTCAGTCCCTATCAGATGAAGTACAGAACTGTCCTTCCGGGTACTACTATAACATGTCAAACTCCTCTGACGAAGATGCTCCTCCCCTATCCAGGTTTGGGTCCTTGATCTCTTCTGGGTCTGTTTATCCCTAATGTGAGAGACTGCATTTCTTCAAACAGAATAGTAGAGTAGAAATATGGTCATTGGGCTCCTAGCCACAGACTTAAAAAAAACTCTTTGCATAATTTCTTTGCTTCGAGCACTGGCTTACTAGAAGCTGGGAACATCCTGGCTTAATTGAAAGCCACACATATCCTGGATTATTGCAATCCTAATATATCCTGGTTTATAGCAAGCCATGCATATCCTGGTTTATAGCAATCCCCATATATCCTGGCTTATTGTAGGTCGCACATATCTGGCTTATTAACCACCTTCCTCTCACTAACCCTAGAGGTACTATATCACAGTTAGGGCTCAATTATACCAGATGGCGTTGAGCGGCCGCGCGATCCGGTGACGTCACCCTCACGCTGCCGCAGAGCGACATCTTAATTATACCAGGGAAACTGCAAAGCGGAAACAGGGAGGCGTGACCGTGACCGGTTCGCCCTCATTGGCTAGAACCGCTCACGTGACGAGGTGGCGCCAGCCAAGAACAAAATCTGAGGATCGCGCCAGGAGACATCCGCCCAGCAGTTCCACGCGGCACGGACACTGCAACAGGTATAAGCACGGCTATTTTTTTTATGTTTTTCAGGCACCCGGTGCCGCGCGTGTTTTTCTGTATAATCATGGCCATAGAAACAATATTTTGGGTAGCAACCCTTTGCTTATTCAGCTTCTATAATCATTCTGTGCGAAACCGCAATCTCCTTAGTCCTCAGAAAATGCTCCAAGAATATCAGGTTCCATTAGATGGTATTGCCCCTTTAATAACTATGGTGACATCACGCATATGACATCAGAGAGCCATGGCTGTTTTGAGGGGATGTGTTTCTCCGCTTCCGGCTTAGACAGCAATCCAGCGTGTCTTACCCCATCCATGGTTCCACTCTACCTGCATTCACAGATGCTTCTGCCGTGTTCTGTCTCGTCGCAGGGCCTCCGACTGTCTGTTCCAGACAGTGTTACTGCCAGAGCTTCAGGGGAAGAGAGGCTGTCAACATCCAGATTTAACTAAACTAACGCAGTCCTGGTGAGTCCCAATTTAGCAACATAACAAACACTACTGCTATGCTGTAGGAGAAGAAAAGGACTGCCTCTGCAGAGAAGGGCTTATATACCAGGTCCCTGCAAAAGATTTTCCCATCCTACCTATGCTAAGGGAGGAGCTAATCCCAATTAGTACCTACTGCCATGTGGGGAACAGGAATAGTATTTAACTATATACTTTATCATATTGATTCTAAACATAATTTGGGCTTTTTGTTTTTTGTTGTATACAGGTATACCCCGCATTAACATACGCAATGGGACCGGAGCATGTATGTAAAGCGAAAATGTACTTAAAGTGAAGCACTACCTTTTCCCACTTATCGATGCATGTACTGTACTGCAATCGTCATATACGTGCATAACTGATGTAAATAATGCATTTGTAACAGTCTCTATAGTCTCCCTGCTTGCGCACAGCTTCGGTACAGGTAGGGAGACAGTATTGCTGTTCAGGACGTGATGACAGGCGCATGCGTGAGCTGCCGTTTGCCTATTGGGCGATATGTACTTACTCGCGAGTGTACTTAAAGTGAGTGTACTTAAAGCGGGGTATGCCTGTATAATACATAGACTCATGTGAGACATTACATATACTGATCCTCCAACTGTACCGACATGGCCAGTGCAGTACCATTTTGGGCAATCTGCATCGGTTTACAAGTAGTGCACCTGCTTGCACCGGTTTCCCCCACTCCTCCGCTGCTGCATGGCACCAGCATCTTCAGCGATAGGCTGTCCCGTGTGGAGTCACTACATGGCCAGCCTTTCGGTGTCTCTGGGAGGAGTGTTTGAGGGGTGGGGTGTGTATGAGTATGCGGGTGAATTAGGGATGTGGGGGTGTAATAGACTAATGTCTACCTATTTTAAATCTGGAAAATATTGGAGGGTATGCATATCCAGCCGTCAGTATCAGTTTATGACACTATCTTTTCAGTGTGTTGGATTTCCCTTTGAGTGAATTTGAATCTCTACTATATAATATAGACATCATAGTTGATAGATTCCAGGATTATTAAAATGGATTATTTTTGATCAATAGCAGAGATATGAGCAGTTTGTTTACTTCTGGTTGCTTAGGAACAGTATAACTCACACAGTGTGCCTCCCTTTCATTTTTTTTTGGGGGGGGGGGGGTTCTGTCTCCTTCTAATCAAATTGAGTTTACCACACCAGGAAGAGCAGTGTGATCACTCCTAGAAAAGTAGCAAAATAATAATCAACCGGCGTGGCAGTCCTTGCGATGTCAAGTAAAAATCATTAGAGGACTGCTGTATTCATTTTTTTTTTTTTGTAGCCTAAATCCGGCCTACAGTATGCAGTGCAATTAATCAAATATTGCAAAAATACTGTTTTTCTAAAGGAAAAAAAGGTTAGGCTTTCCTAAAGCAATCAGTCTCAGTTTCATGTTGTGTTATTAAGGCACTTTCTGCAGCATTTGTGCCACTGAATTCAATGACAGATTTTATTCTGAAGCCAGGGTCACGTGTGATGTGTGAATAGCCCCAGATAGCTTAACTCAGCCCCCTTTCCAAATCACGCCAAGTCCTATAATATTTCCTTCACTTTATTGGAAAAGCAGGAGTAAATACAGGCTCTTGTGGATGGTGTGTAGTTGCGAGTTTGTAGTTAAGGGCAGGTAGAAAGAGATGGCCTTGCCATGGGAGTGTAACAGAGATGGGTGCTGTACTCACTGTGTCCTGGGTGGAAAAGGAAGTGAGTCCTGCTTGTGACACAGGAATAGGGGCAGGCTAAACCAACGGTCAGCAGGGACAGGGGGGAATGGTAAAGTCTAATACCTAGGAGGACTGGAGATGTTGCCAGACAACCAGAGTACTGTCAGACTGGAAGGAAAAGGCAACATAATGATACATCACACAGACACAGTGTGTGTGTGAAGAACAAATACATGCAGCTGAACTTAAGGAGCTGACAAGCAGAAGGCGGGTCAAACAGAAATATGATTCTTGTTCCATTACAGATTTGGAGAACCTAATAAGAATTGCATTGCACATTATAACAACACTATGTGCCTCCAATTGTCATAGTTTCTATTTTTGTAATAATTAAATCTGGCAAGCATTACCTTTTGAGCATACTGTAGGAAAGTGGGGGCGTGAGATTACCGGCGGGGGGCGCAGGGTTTAGAGGCTCCACGTGCTTCCCGAAGGCACTTAAATCAAGTGCCGGGGGAGCTGCAGGGCCTCTGTAAACAATACTTACCTTGATTCAGCCGGCATCTGGAGACACGTCGCCATGGCAACGCGGCATCATTTGCTATGGCAACGTGACGTCATGATGTCCAGACGCCGGGAATCAAGGTAAGGAGGAGGAGG
The DNA here is from genome assembly GCF_040206685.1 of Ascaphus truei. Classification (NCBI taxonomy): domain Eukaryota; kingdom Metazoa; phylum Chordata; class Amphibia; order Anura; family Ascaphidae; genus Ascaphus; species Ascaphus truei. The sequence continues at coordinate 149,242,410 of NC_134483.1, read as the reverse complement.
GCGCGCGGAGAGAAGGACATCCGGCAGGGGGGAGCAGGGGAAAAAAAAAAAGTTTGCACCCCTCTGCTGTAGGAGATCAACATAAAATGTAAGGAGTGCATTTAACAACTCACATATATTACTATTGCAAATTGATGTTAGAGACTATTCTTTCTATGCATCAAACTCCAGGTCATGTTTTAACGGATATCCCTGCTTCAGCACAGGTGGCTCAATTAGTGGCTTAGTTAAGCGGTGCGCAAACTGCGGGGTATGGGGTTTACAGAGGCCCCGCGAGCTTCCCGAAGGTACTTAAATTAAGTGCCGGGGAAGCAGGGAAGGCCTCTGTAAACTGCACTTACCTTGGCTCCGGCGGTTTCTGGAGATGCATTACCATGGCAACGCGACATCATGTGATGTCATGTTGCCATAGCAACGTGAAGTCATGACGCCGGATCTGAGGTAGGGGGAGGGGGAAATGCAGAGAGAGGGTAACAGCCGGCAAGGGAGCCCAGGGGAAAAAAAAGGATTGCACTCCCCTGGCTTAGTTGAAGATATTCTCAAAACGTGACCTGTTTTGGGAGGAGGAGGGGGGGGGTGTCTTGAGGACTAGAGTTGAGTACCCCTGTACAGTATGAAGGTGTAAATATTGTTAGTATGATATATAATGTAGCACTTGTTCCGGGTACAGGGCAGACTTTTAGGGATCCTTCTGGTTCTGTTCTTCTCGGTGTCAGCGCCTCCAGACATAGGGGGCTTCAGCATGACTGAAGGGAGTCCCCGCCCTGACAGTCCTTACTCTCATTTACCTCCCTCCATACAGACTGCAGCTGAGCCAGAAGTACCAATGAGGATATTCTTTATTTCAGCAGCCACTGCTGGTGTTATTGCAGTGTATGCTTAAATTGATAGGGTAGATCCCTGGCTTCTGGATGGTGCTGGCATGCGAGTAATGATGAGGCCTAGCTGGATTAGTGCCTCACCCCATAAGGGGCTGAGCACGTCTCACTCCCGGCCGGGAGGAGACACTTCAAGCTCCTACCCCAAGCAGGGACAGGCTGGAACCAACTCCAAACACTAGCTGATGGTCTAACCCCTAAGGGGCTGAACTTCAAGCTATAATTTAGGCACTTCCTTCCTGCAGTTCAAAGAGGAAGGGCCCAGTATCTGTACCACCATTGGCTATCACAGATCCCTGTGTCAACTCCACTCCTGTCACTAAGAAATTCAGCATAAGGAGGGGGAAACCCCTTAGGATAGCCTGTCACTGTCTACATCTTATTAGAACTTACATGACAGGGGAAGGTAGAGAGAGATAGCTGGACCAGCCACCGCTATAATAATATAGTCCTCTTATTCTCTCCACAACAGGATCTCTTCTTTTTTCTTCCATCAATTCTCAAAAACAGCATATTTATGTGTCCCACCTAAATTTTACTATGACCTTAATCTGTCCAATTCAGTGATGATGTATCTAAGTGAATAAAGATAAATTGGGATATTTTACCTTTCAGATGTGTGTATATTATGACTATGTTTTATTATAAGTGATTAAATGTTGTATGTGCAGCAGATGAGAAGGGTCCAAGCTCAAAAATGTCACAGACCCAACACCCAGAAATATTCATTAAATACTTGCTTATAAAGTTTGTTGTTGCAGTTGATTACCCGATATCCCTGGTGAGCTTTGCATGACACAATGGTTGTGTTAAAGACATCTCTAGAAACTGACCCCATGCCCTGTTACAGTACACGCATCAAAAGGGTAAGGCTAGAGACAGACTTCCATAAACATGTGGTTGAAGAAGAGATACCTGTGAAACACACAAAATACCTAGAAAATAAGATAATTTGATTATGCAAATTATATTCAAATAATTTCAATTGCCATATTTCCCAAGTGTCTCGGGTGTGTTCACAGCTACAGTATCTCTCCGCATGTTGTATAAAGGAGTGTTTTGGAAGGTACTGTATATAAAGTCAATAAGTAAGTAACATGGTATGTCTCATGTACCTGTCTTTCCCCACATAACAGGGTTTACGCAACAGACCATTCTAAGTTCCAGGCAGTAACAGGTTAATCTATGGGCTAATGACCCCCCATTGTTCTTTCCTTTGAAGATGCAGGAAAGGAGGTGGTGACTCATGACCTGTGTACAGCCCCTTGGGAATTGGGAACAGTCCATGAGCCTGCCCCTTCTAGATTCTTCTGGGAAGGATCTAAATTGAGTTAAGCTTCACCCTCCTGTGGAAGAGGGTGGGAAGAGTTCTACTCTAACCTCCCAGGAGATAGGGTGTGAGAGAGGAGGTCCAGCACTACCCTCCAGCGGGAGAGGTTGGGCGTAGGAGAGTAGAGTACTGCCCTGCTCTAGGAGTAGGTGTGGAAGGAGATGAGGTCTGGCTCTGATCCTGAAAGGGAGTAAGAGGGCTATGAGTCTTCCCCATTGCGGGTCAAGCATGCCATTCTAGGCTGGCCGGCCTAGAGACTATCCAGACCAGAATGCCCCAAGAGAATGGGCAAGCACCATCCAGATGTCCTGTACTGCAGAAGACTATGCTGATCTAAGTAAGGAGAAGGAGAGAAATAAAATAAAGATGCTTGTGCACCTTGCCTCTGCCTGGGTGCCAGTTACTGGGCAGAAGGTAGATGGACTGCAATGACAGGAGCTGATATCCTATTCTTGGGATCCTGTCATGGCTGGAGACGCTGTACCATGAGTGCGAGTAGCTAAGAAACGTCCCTAAAGCCTCTCCCATTGCCCATACCATCGCGCAGCTCAGCTTCTCCTGATACCACAGGTAGGCTTCAGCACCACACAAGAAGCAGTAACCAGGGTAGTTCCCAGAGGAGGGGTGAATCAGGGTTACAAGTACTTTCCAAAAATAGTTTCCCTACCTCTCTGTCCCAAGCCACTGATATTCCCTTGGTTGTAATTCCCACATTTTACCACTGGAGAGCAGACTGTAGCTACTAACCAATGAAATGTAGAAACATGTTCTTTATATTTACTCAATACATAAAAGTGACAAATTATTTAAAACTATTACGTTGCAGCAGAAATCCAAAAAAGGCAAGGATACCAAACGACTAATTGTGATACTAATTGATCTAATTGACACTTCAAAATACTGTATGAAACATATTGGCATTTGTTAGTGAGGTATAGATAAAGCTCAAAATGGAAATGTCTACCCAATACTTGAGTAATTTCCAAAGTGAAAACAGAAGTCTGTACAAAGAAAATCTCAAGCCACGTCATATTTAGAAATTCTATTTCAGGATTTCCTTTTAAATAAGTTCATTGCTGCTATGGTACCAGAGTTGACCTAGTTTTAAAATGACTAAGTAAATTAATGAACGCCTTTAAAAAGCACAATATATACACAATGCTCATATTTATTTTAAAATTATACACATGCACTTAAAGAACAAAAAGAATCATTATTGTAAACACCATTTCAAAGACTAAAAATAAAATAAAAAAACAAGATTGACAAAATATAAGTGATATAGATGATATAAATATTTTATACACAGATTATATGTATCTATATTTCACAAAATATAAACTTTTCCATTTTCCACGGCATCATCAATTACAGCTTCCTATTGGATGGCAATTTAAATCCCTTGCCGAAACACCAGTTATTATACCGGTGAATATGTCGGGAACCGTGGTGTCCCGAAGATAAAACTAGCTCGGCTCAGCTCCAAAGGGCTCCCTGATAAATTACTGGGGGCAAAAAAACTTGAATCTGTATTGCCAAAAAGTGCGACACAAGTGAGGATCACGTTAAATGGACAATGCTTGTTGAGTGCACTCTAGTTATTTAAGCAATTGTCTTAAAATTATTTTATAGGTTTCATTTTATTGATGGTATAATATATATGCAAACAAAGTTACTGCCTGCACACTGCATTTTGTTATGGAGCCATCTACGGACTGGCTTCTCACCAATGCACCTACTGAATAAGTATTCATAATAAATACCAGTTCGTTTTTACATTTCCCAGAGAACCTTTCTAGGTATACTGGTTGGTGTATACAGACTTCAGGTGGAGGCAGCATGCTACAACTAAAGCACCTTGAAGTGATACCACCCGCCTCAACAGGAGAAGCCACCGAATGGACTACAACATCTGCCACCAGAAGAACAACTCAGGACACCCATGCTAAGATCAGGCGCTAGGCAAGTGCTCTGCCAAGGGAGGTAAACGCACATGTGTACTCCTGGATAACTTGTGTTAGGATAACCAGCACAAACGAGAAAAGAAAAAAAAATTAAATACTCAGTGTCTCAACAAAGATTCTCCCTATTCCCATTTCTTAAACATAAAACAGTATTTAAATTGAAGATTTACAGTATAAAAAAAAATGTAAACGCAAATGAGATACTGTTTTTAAAAGACTTGTTTCGATTTAACATGCAAAAAAGGTTCACTGTAGATTAATGTATCTAATATCATCAACTAGGTTTAAACCATAGTCCACGGATGCTGAAGTCAAGACACTGAACATCAATGCTTCTGGAAGGTATGAACAAAGGATTTTAAAATAGAGATTTGAAAATGTCTAACGTTTCCTATGGCCTTAGGAATGCCTGATCAAAGCAATTTCAGGCTACGATACTAGTTCTATCACCAATACTGATGCGGTACACAAGGAGTTATCTATTTCGTAAAAACAAATTGACGAGGCTATCGTGAACTCCCCCTATGCCTTGAGAAAGCGCACGCATAAGCGAAACGCGCGCGTCAGCAGGCAGATCTACATGCATGAGCAGGGTTTCCCACAAGCTGCATTAGGGCGCCCTTGATTCGCCAGCGTTTCCCTGCTCTGTGCAAATCTCGGCATACATGTTCGCAGGCAGAGCTGAGGGCAAGGGGGAATTCATTAACTGCATGTTGTGCTGTTAGCAGGAACAACCCCATGTATTTTGCAACAAAGTGAGATTGATATATGAACTGATACAACTGTTGCAAATACATAATTTGTTGTTACATGAATTGGTTATTCACTAGTCTCATAGGGCAAGAGCTATAATATATATTATAAACATAGAGGGTACTACGGATCCCTACTTATTTCATTTTAATATTATGAGATTTATGTAGCAGTCATAGTGATGGGTCATATTAACCTCTAATGACCAGCAACCACCCACAGTGCTCACAGTGACTTATATTCCATTCTAACCTGCTGTACCTATTCACTAATCAAAGTCCACCAGCTACTATTTTTATTGCTACAACCTTCTCGACTCACTTGATACCAACACTACTGAAGGGATGTATCCAGTTACTCGGTGTTTTCATGACTAGAGGCATTGTCCCTATGACTGAAATATTTCTAATAACCACCTGCATTCTACAGTCTAGTATTTACTCACCTATCTATTTCTATTACTCTAGATATTGTAGGCTCATTTATATCATTGCTAAAGGGTAATAATCCCTATTTTTTATGAAAGCACCAAACAAGCTACATTTATATTGCACTAGTTATCCCTCTATCACTGCATACCATCTACAGTGATTCTGTATACCTTAACACGGTTGTAGAGGATATATAGCACAGTACATTTACACTATGCTGTTGGTCATACCTTGACCGCACCTATGATTACAACCTATTTAGGTCGTTAACAGCTCTAGCATAAATCTCTACTGGTTTAACTATATGTCTACGATATATATAGGCTTAGAAGCCTTCCCCTAGGGAGTACAATACGTAATATACTCCTCCTTTTAGGGGTTATCACTACCCTGAAGGATATATACCAGGCCTGCACAACTCCAGTCCTCGAGGGCCGCAAACAGGCCAGGTTTTCAGGATATCCCTACTTCAGCACAGCTGGCTCAATTAGGGACTCAGTCACTGAGCCACTAATTGAGCCAGCTGTGCTGAAGTAGGGATATCCTGAAAAATTGGCCTGTTTGCGGCCCTCGAGGACTGGAGTTGTGCAGGCCTGGTATAGACACATAACTGCACTTGCATCCAGTTATTACCTTCCCCCTCCTTCCTTATACATGGTATTAGGGACATAATTGGTTTTTGCACACTTGTTATAGGGTTTCTGGACTTTATTGTAGCCCAGATTTCCCCTATATGTAATTGATCCCAGCATTTACCATAGTGCTGACAATAGGATTTATTCTCTGTTTTTCGATTCTAACCCCTTTTATTTTTAAATGATTTTGCAAATAAAGTTTAATTAATATCAATCATCATCCAGCAGGGAGGCCGAGTGCCCACTTTCCTTAATTTAGTTGAAATCAATATCTACTGTAAATTAAGTCTTGTGCAATTGGAGTAGAAAATCACCTCCTCTCGAATCTGCGGTAACAAGTCCAATGCCTTTGATTACAAATCCTTTCATGTCTTTATTATGACATTCATAGAAATGCTGTCGGAATCCAGCCAAGATATTCCTTCTATGTTCTAGAAATCTGCTTTTGATGGGTCTGACAGTATGACTCACATACTGGTCATCACAGGAGCATTTGATCACATACACCACATATTTCATATTGCAGCTAATAAATTCCCTCATAGCATACTCTTTCTTTATTTGAGACTATATACTGTAATTGTTTTGTTTTAATATTTTTTTGCATTGTTTTTCTTTGGGTTTTTTTCATATGCGCTTTTCTTTAGTGTAATATATATTTTCCGTTCAATAAATGAACAACAGTCGTGAGTGTTTCTCTGTTGCGCTTCTTTTAGATCATATGTGTATGCATGTGTTTGTATGTATGTACAGTACACACACACACAAAACCAAAGTCACTTCATTTAAAAAATAAAAAAAAGAAAATAAGAAAAGCTTATGATGAAGTCAAGTTACATATTGAAACTAAAGGATGCAGTCATACTTTAAGGGAAAATACAGTGTAGTAAAAATATATTTTAAAACAAATGTTTTTCACTCTACTTACACTGGGATATTTTCAAAGGCATCTTCAAAGTGTTCCTGCAAGAAATAAAACACAATGTTAGTGTTTTTGTCCAAATGATCTTACTGAATTGCTTTTCCTGCAGTTCATTCCACAGAGATTTTAATAGCTTGCACAAAAGATAAAAAAAAAAACAACCTACAATTATTTGTTTAATGACATGATTGCTAAGATGCGACTTTTATGTAATTACAGACTGAAACAAAAATCAGTCTGCCAAACCTAGTGTGCACATGGGATTTCTTGGTTAGATCAACATCTTGACTGATCTTTATGAACCTGTGGGAAGTTTGGGCGTAATAAAAAGTAACAGAGGAGGGGGGGGGAGGGGGGAATCTATTTAATCAGAAACCTTTGGCCAAATTGCTGTAAATATCAGCAATTCACACACGCACAAGGCCATAGTATGATTTGAAAACTACAAATTAATGCAATCCATCACCCACTGCCTGACATGGCTTAAGTTTGTTAATTTACACATCAATTCAGAATTGACAGCACAAAGTTGAGGTTTTGTGATAAAGCTTAGATTTGCTCCTAGTTCATATGATCCACTTTGGTTTTTCTCCCGATGAGTGAAGGATGCTGGTAAAACGGGAGAAAGGTCTCCTTAGTTGGCAATCAATGCGTGTTCAGATACCCAGAAGACACAGAAAGTACAATTATTGTAACTGCATATGATAGAGACACAATAACAATAAATAAGAATTGTAAGAAAAAATAACAGCTAGGGTTCTGCAGACTAGAGTAGGAGGCTGAAATGGTTGTTATAATCATTTACTGCTACGCTACTATAAGATCTTTAGAAATTGTTTACTAGAGATGAGAGATTGTGAACATGGTCCATGACAGATAGAAAAAAAATGAGCTTGTAGTGTAAAGATGCAGAAATTAAGTGACTTGACTTAGTAGTGGGCCCTGAAATATTGCCTCACAATTCAGAGGCCAATGATTGTAGCCTGTGATTATTTGCAATTATAGGCTAAAGCAGGGATGCGCAAACTGGGGGGAGGGGCACAACATTTTCTGGGGGGGGTGTGCAGTGCTTATAGAGGCCCCGTGCTTTTCCCCACAACATTTAAATTAAATGACGGTGGAGCGCGTAAGGTCTCCTTAACTCCCTTACCTTGTCTCCGGCAGATTCTGGTGACATGTCGCCATGGCAACACGGTATAATTCACATGGCAACGCAACGTTACATGACGTTGTGATGTCAGAAAACGCTGGGGAAAAGTTAAGGCGGGGTGGGGGGGGGATGCGAGCAGGGTGGTGCACACAAAAAAAGTTTGCTCACCCCTGGGCTAAAGCTGTTAAATTCCAGGCATTATTGAAATCCCTGTTCTCTGATTGGTTAAAATTCCAGGCATTATTAATTCAGTAATGACCTGGAATTTTTGGCACCTTGCCAAGTTTTTATTTCCAGCCAATCAGCTTGCCTTCCTCAGAGTAGCTTTCAGACATTGGAGGTGATGAGGCAGCAGCCAGGCAGTGACCCCTCCCCCTCCTTGTCTGCAGAGAGCACCCTGAAAGACACTGAGGAGCGAGCGTGTATGTGAAGAAGCAAGGGGTCAGAAGCGGACTCACATCCAGGAGTATATAAAAATAAATAATAACATACACATATAATGCAAGAGAGTATGGAATATGCATGATGGGAATAAACGATATAAAATATCACTCACACAGTCTCCATGAGTAATTCAGGCTTTTCGGTTATTAGGAGTTACCACCTCAGTTGTTGGTTTGAGCAGCAATATCCGTTATCATACTGTCGTGCAGGGACAGGAGGAGAAAATTCCCCATATGTGGAGATGAAGGACTCAGAAAAATAGTTCAAAATTGCTTTATAACAACAATAAAAATATATAAAAGTTTACACTCACAAACAAATATAGGACTCAGACAAGGGGACCACCTGGGGTCAGACAATGGCAGAGAAACGGCACTCCCTCCCACACAGGTATTCCACCCATGGCGGCAGTCCACAGAGGAAATATGCAGGAAGAAGGGACTTGTTCTTTGTCAATCCCTGAGGAAGCTCTAACCTCGAGCGAAAAACGCTTAGGGTGGACAGCACCGACAATAGAAAGACGTTTGGCTCTGGTATACGCTGGTGATATTCTTCTAAGAATAAGTACCTTCTTCCTGCATATTTTCACTCTGGATGGCTGCCACGGGTGGAATACCTGTGAGAGAGGGAGTGCCGTTTCTCTGCCAGTGTCTGACCTTGGGTGGTCGTCACATTGCTCGAGTCCTATATTTGTTTTTGAGTGCAAACTTTTATATATTTTTATAGTGTTATAAAAGTAATTTTGCACTATTTTTCTGTGTCCTTCATCTCCACAGATTGGAATCTTCTCCCCCTCTCCCTGCACAACTGTACGCTGACGGACATTGCTGCAGAAACCAACAACAACTGAGGTGGTAACTCCTAATAACCGAAAAGCCTGAATTATTCATGGAGAATGTGAGTGATATTTTATATCATTTATTCCAGCCACGCATATCCCATACTCTTGCACATTATGTGTATGTTCTTTCTTCTTTTTATATACCACAGGATGAGTGCGCTCTTGACCCCTTGCTTCTACATCCGTATCTGGACTTGGATCAAGTCCATTCTAGGAGCAGCACAAATCTAGAGGATTGTATAAATTCATTCTATTTTGTGTCTGTGTTTATAGTCATTTTCACAAGGTTTATCATCTGATTAATTTATTCGGTATGTGTGTGTGTGAGAGAGTGTGCGAGTGTGTGTAGAGCTGCAGTATGTGTTTACAGAGGGGTGGGCTGCAGAGTTTGTGTAGAGACTGTACAGTGTGTATTTATAGAGTGGGGCGGGGCTGCAGTATGTGTGTATGTGTGTATGTCTACAGTATACAGTAGATAGCTGCAGTGTGAGTGTATATAGAGGTGAACAAAGAAGAGTCCAGACGGTGCAAAGGAGCGTCGACCGGAAGGTCCCTGTAACATGCACTCAATGCTTGCATACTATAAATATTAAACGTGGCAGAACCCTGTCTGTGGCGATCAGGCAATACAACTGCTGGGGTAGCCCAAAAGACAAATCCCAATGTGATGGTATGAATGATTGTAATTCTAAAAATCAATTTTATTTAATATACTTAAAAAATAAGGGGACTACATAGTAGAATGAGATCAATAAAGGGAAACATTACATTACACACACACACACACATTTATTTATATATATATAAATAATGGGACCATTAATTAAATTACCCTAAACACATATCCCTACACACAATAGGTGGGTGGGGAATGGAAAGATCGGATGCTGGGGGGACAGGCAAGCAGGGAAAATGAGGACCGGGAGGTCCTCAGATTTCCTGAATTAGCCATTTACCCCACTATTACCGTTTAATTTCAGACTTCCTCTCCTTATCAGAAGATATTGCAGGCCAGCACCATCCTAATCATTATCAGTTGATATTCATTTTAGGTAAAGAACTTAAATACATTCAGTAATCACAGGGAAAAGGGTTTAATCATTATTATGATTAGTTACAAGCAATTTAACACCTACAGTATATTGAACGTTACTAAAAGCACTCATGTACGAGGAAATATTTAGCAGGTATATTGTATTAACTCCTTTACTTCGGAATGGTCCTGAACATCATAATTTCAATTTGTTGCAATCTATACCTGGCTTTCCAGGCAAGTATAAGATGCTTTTCAGGAAAAAAATACAGAGAAATAAATTACTCTTCAAAATATTAAAGATTCTCATTGTTTTATTTGCCTAAGAAATCATACTCTATGTTGAATTAAAAATGCCTATGTCCTGTGAGTCAGTCATATGGCACTGAAATATATGCTACACCATAAGAGTACAAAATTGCTCGAGTGCAAAAAAAGAGCAGACAAAAAAATAAAAAATAATATATGATGGAAAGGTATTTGCTGTCATTGATAAGAAGCGAACCCTTCACCCCTAAAGCAATGTCTACTGTATGTGTCAACATGTCTGTATTGGTAACATTCACTGATAAGAAACTGCAGCTAGCAAATATTAAGCAACTAGATGAAGGTTTTTATTTTAAAAAGAACAGATTCAATAATGTCTGTAAATATTGCTTTGTGGTCCCCAAACCGTATCGCTTAGCTGTACAGGGATAGATTTTTTTTTTCTTCACAATATTCAATAGGCCATTTATATGCATTTGCAAAGTACAATAAACTTCTCATCTGCATATGCTAGAGAGCGATACATAAAAAAAATCCAAATAAGAGCCGTGGCTCCAAACAGTGCCGGCCACGACATTGCAGCAGTGTCATGGGAGACCAGGCAGTTTACGCCTTTTTAACCGGGATCATTCACTGAGCAAAACAAGGTAATTAAATAAATTGGAGTTTATTCGCACAAATTCGCTTACACACCAATACACAAAATAGAGACAAAAAGACACACACTGGGGGTCAGGGGTCAAAAACTAGATTTACTAGGTGAAGGGCACTCTAAATAAGAGTTTTACCCTGAGGACTTAGAATCTCTTGGTTTCCAAATCGGCGTGAAGTTCCACATGCCATCGCTCCCTTCTCTTCTGAGAACTTGCAATCTTTTGACTGCGAGCTTCAACCGATCCTCTGGAACCGAAATTAGTATCAAATCCCAGCCGCGACCGCTACGTTCGATTTTGAGAACTTGGTCGCAAAAAAGTCAGGACTTAGAATCTGGCGGGCAGGCTTTTCTGGCTTGAAAATCGAAGCCGGCTGCTCTGTTATTCACGCAAGAGCAACTTTGAAAAGGCCCCCCTCTTTCTACTGGGAATCTCCAATCTCATTGGCTTAGACGATTCTTATAGTATTCCGAGTTCCATTCATGAAAATCTTCAGCCAATCATCGCATGGGAACTTTCTCAGCAGCCAATCAGAGCCAAGCCGGTCTGAAAAGCTGTGTCAGCAGGAAATATGAAATTGGCAAGAGACATGTGCAAGTTTGCCACCTCCGTCCTGGCTATCTCAATGCCACCCCCTGGGTCAGGCTCCACTAGGTCTGGCAGAGCAAATGGCAGCCCAGACGATTGCAATTGTTCCCCGGAACTGCGTACTTGAGCCCTTCCCTGCTACCCAGATGGCTTTCACACCTCCTGTATCCTCTGGCTACTTTGCACTCCTATGTCCAGCAGACTTACTGGCGCCTATGGGTTAGCCCTGACAGTTTGTTTGGGCATCGGTTTCGAAAGTCCCAGCACATTACAGTATTAACACAATATTAAAAATATATTATTTAATATTATAAAATATAGTTTAATACATCCCTAAGTCTCTGGATATGGGGAATAGAATAGAAAGATGTACGTTTATTTCTATCAGCCTTTATTCCCCACACACTATCTTGGACTTAGTCTGGACTCTGAGAGTACCCCCACAACATTATCTACGGTTGGGGCACTTCACAAACCCAATACAGGTTGTGGGCTACCTGGGCACTAGCTGGGGTACCCACATTAACCTAGGTATCCCCTCAGCTACAGGGACACTTGTTCATCTCTGTGCCCCATTCACCTTTGTGAGCTATGCTGAAGCAGGGTACCCTAGTGGTGAGTCGCGCTTGCATTTTTAAGGGGCGATATTGCCGGGACAATGCCTATAATAAGGGAAGATGTTTACGAAGGGAATGAAGAAAATGTAGAGATCTTGTGGATAGAAATTAGCAGATCTAGAGACTTGCGTAGGAGTTTGGAGAGAAGTGACAGTGGGAACGTTAAAACTGCTGGCTAGCAGAGTATAAAGGCAGAACTGCCTATACTACCGAGGACAGCGGTGCAGGTTTGGGACCGTGCATTAGGGTAAACTTCAAGACAGAGCTCCCACACCTACTGTAGGACTTTAGGTTGTTCCCACATTTAGGTGTGTGTGTGTGTGTGTGTTTTATGTACTTGTGGCTAGTGGAAACTCCTTCCAAGAAATTCCCTTTTGCTCAACTCTGCAGTTCTGTCTAGTGTATTGATCACTGTTCTCGTCTCCCATGAGAGGGATCACATTATCTGCGTGCCAGAGGGGTTATTGCACTCTCGCCCCGAGGCCTCTCCAGGACTAAAAGGGTTAATACAGAGCAATCCCGGACTTCTGGAAGGCATACCTACTAATTGGCTGCTTAACTTCACAGCTCTTGTCTGATGCTTCCCAATCAAATAGAATACTCAGCGTTTGGCCAAACAAGGACTACAACTAAAGTGCCATGGTGCAGGTCGAATGAATGTCTGTTTATAAAAAAATAAAAGTCCATATCGGATGCTAGGGCTATTCACCTCTGTCATGAAAGCAGTTCCATGGGCACAATTCCATATAAAAGATTGATTCAGACCAACTTTAACATTGGGGGGAAAATCCACAGAATCTGGCACAGCAGATTCATCTGTCTTTTCTCACTCGAGAGTGTATGAGATGGTGGGAAAGTCCCCTGAATCTCATGGACAGAGCCCTAGAGATCAATACCTAGACCACCCTCATTACAGATGCCATCCTGAAAGATTGTACCCTACAGGGAAACTGCTTCTCCAAAGGAAAATGGTCTGTAGTAGACCGCTTTCTTCCAATAAATATTTGGAAGATCAGAGCAATTTTTAGAGCAATAATCCACTTCTCCCCTCTACTTCAAGGAAAGGCTCTTAGTAATTTCAGACAATGCCACAGCAGTGTCCTACCTAAACAAGGAGGCCCAAAAAGTGCACAGCCATTGAAAGAAGTTTAAAAAGTTATGTACGTCACATAAGAACACTGCGTATATCAGGGAAATCAAATCTTCGTGCATATTTCTAAAGTCGTTTCAGAGTCCACCCAGAAGAGTGGTATGTCTCACCTGGAAGTAACTTTATTGGACCAATTATATAACTGATGGCATCAGGAGGAAAATACAAAACTCCAGGTCTTTTGTTCTTGGAATCTTGATCAAGAAGAGACCTTTACAGGAGCAGTGTTGGAGTGGAACATCCCACTTATCTTTTGCCTCCTTTGCCCATGATTCAGAGAGTTCTGACAAGGATCAGGAGGGAGAAAGAAGAGGCAATTGTTATAGCCCCCTACTGACCAAAAAAGGATTAAAGATGTCCATAAAAGCTCCCTGGAGTTTACCTCCCTTACCAGATATCCTCACAAAAGAGACCAGTAAGGCATCCAAATCCAGCATTCCTCACCTTGATGGTACAAAAATTGAGAGGTGGTACTTAAAGAATACGGAACTGTCAAAAATAGAAGAGAGGGACAAGGTGCGCGCTAGTTCCAGAGAACGTAAAGTATTATCCCAGAGCACAATAATATTCGTCCTGCAACTCAATATTCTCCTGTGTTCAGCGGGAGAAACTGTAGCAACAAAAGACTAAAATAGAAGCACAAAGAGAGGAATACTGAATATATAGATCTGCAGAGATTTCTGTGCAAAAGACACTAAAAAGACATTTTGCAAAAATTCTACAATCCATTTGACAAAATAAACAAGTAGAACAACCCACTAGGACATCCATAATAGGTGACATATCAATTGATATTTCAAGATCTACTGAAATTATAGATATGAATCTAAATACATTGGATAGCACCACTTTAAAAAAAATTGCTACTGGGCGTGGCTAAATGTATACAACAAGAAACAAAGAAGTCCAGAGCAACATCTAATGTGACACAAATACACAGTGAAATATATATATATATATATATATCTTGAAAAAGGGTCATTTAGTTAAATAGAGGTTAAAGAGGTAAATAATAATTAGTTAGTGTTAGGACCTGGAATTGGTCATGCCTTGAAGTGGCTCGCAGGCTTATACGCTTTGGTCAAAGGGTTAACTAAATTACCCTTTTTCAAAAGATATATAGGTATTTCACGGTGTATTTTTGTCACATTGGATGTTGCTCTGGACTTTTATTTCTTGTTGTATACATTTAGCCACACCCGTAGCACTCTTTTTGACACACACGCACATACATACATACATACATACATACACATATATATATTGTTAAAGCTGTAAAAATGTTACGACAAAAAATGAAGGGGGTCGCCATGTCTCCTCCGAGGCTTTGCCACCGGCTCACATGCGCAGAACGCAGCTTGCGCGCGCAGAACGTAAGTCCTGTGCGCACAAGGGGGGGGGGGGGGGGGGGGAATGCCGGGTTGCGCATGCGCATAGCTGAAAATCACCAGTTCCGCTTTCCGGCGATTTTCACTATACGGCGGGCCATTAGAACGGAACACGCCGTATGCCCGAGGCCCTGCTGTATATCAACACTTTTCTTGCCCCTCTCACTGCAGCATTACCTTCTTTTTTATGTGATAGCACTGATTTACACAACTCCCTATGTAATATCACTTGGGAGGAAAAAAATGTTGGGGTCACTTTAGATGTAGTGTCACTCTATACATGTATTTACCATGCACAGGGTATTCAAGCAGTCACTTATTTTTTACACCAAGATAATACTTTGACACATGCACAACAATTTATTGTAGATAGTATTTGTTTATTCTTAATCACAATTATTTTTCTTTTGATACGGGTTTTCTAGAACCAGACCACTGGGACGGCCATGGGAACACGTTTTGCCCTAAATTATGTGGGCTTTTCATGGGTTAATGGAAATTGGAATTCATTTGGAGTCAACATGAATTTACCAAATTCATAAGATATTATAAAAGGTACATTGATGATATCTTGATTATTTGGTCTGGATCACCAGATCTGATAATATTCATTGAGTATCTGAATTCCAATGATACAAATCTTGTACTAAGTGGGGGAAAAAAAATTAAATGAACTTTTTAGATCTGAATCTGAAAATTGTGAATAATCACATTATCACAAAAACCTTCTTTAAGACGGTTGATGTTAAGTCATTGTCACGGGAGACCAAGCTTATTAACATTTTACCATCTGGATCCTTTGATTGAATAAAGCATGAAATAAAATAAATTGTATTTATTCACAAAGAACACACACAGCTTGAATTACAACATTTTCACAAATAAACACTTACTGGGATGGGACAAAACTAAATAAAATGTCCACGGAACGAAATCAAGTCTCTAGGCATTAATTCCCAGACGTGGGGTGGATGCGCAAAAAGACGTGTAATAGTCCTTGGCTAGGGGCGCTAGCGGCAACCCCTGTATCTCCACCAAAAGTAAACTTTTCACTTTGTTCTAAGGAACTTTTGAAGCAGGGTGCAAAACTTAGTTACGATGTTATGACCTTTGCACCGCACGCTGTAGCTCAGATGAATCTGATGGAACTTCTTACAAGATGGAATAAAATCTGTAACATGATGGCACTAACTCCTCACTGGCTGCCCCGACTTTTAAAACCTCACAAGTCCCATCTTTACAGTCTGCAGCGAATCACTGCGTGGGAACCAATTATCCCACCTAATGGCAGAGTTCTTCCTGGTTCATCATAGCCTGGGACTGAGCTTCAAGGTATGATGAGAGCATGTGCGAACTTGGCACTTCAGCTGCTTAGCATACCTAGCCTACTTTTAAACCCTTTGGCAAAGGCGGTCCAACTACGCAGGAAGCAGGGGCATAAACTCAGTGTTTACTGTCATGGAAGAACTCAGAGAAATAGAAATAACAGTAAGAAATGTATTGTGATATCAGTGGACCTGACTCGGGAGCGGCGTGCTTTGGAAAAAGGCGGGATTGCTGCTTTTATATGAAAACTGTAATAAATGACCAATAAATCCATTCTCAATTATTTCACTAAACTAAAAGGTTTTACACATCTGACAAAAAATATTTAAAAAAATTAAGGCTTGCCACGGACTTAATATTCAGGTTTTAGCAGTAAAGATTGTACGGTTTATTATTCTCCTCCAGCACAAACCCACATTGTACAAAGAATATGCAGAAGAATGTTAATCCAAACTAAGAAGGCTGTTGCATCAAATTCTTGTCAACTGACTTTCCCATGAGAAATGTACAGAGCTCTAAAAAACAAAATGGTAACTTTTTCCTTTTTCTATGCCAAGGGTGCGCAAACCTCCTGCGCTGTGCCCCCCCCCTACCTGCTCTCCCAGTGTCGTGCCCCCTCCTTACCTCTAATGCGGCATCAAATGACGCCGCGGAATCATGTGACATGACATCACCCGCCGCGTCAAATGACGCCACGTTGCCATGGAGACGCGTGGACTCAAGTCGGGTAAGTGAATTACAGAGGCCTCGAGCTCTCAGCGCAGGGCATATGTAAACGCTGTGCCCCCCCCCCCAAAAAAAGTATTGCGACCCCCAGTTTTATACTATGATATTGGTGAGTTATGTTTTCTTCCTATCCTTTAGATAGTACTTTCTTGGTACTGTTACAGAATGAGCTGCAATCCACAGTAGTGGAAACAGTTATTTTAGTTTGAATCGCAATGTGAACTAAATCTTATTTTAAAAAATGAATCCCCTCGGGAGAAGCTCAGTGAGTAAAGACACTTATCTGTGTCACCTCCTTGTGACCTTGTGCAAGTCACTTTATCTACCTGTGCCTCAGGCACCAAAACATAGACTGTAAGTAAGTCTCATCTGGGCAGAGACTATGTCTGTAAAAAAAATCATTCCTATTTACTGCATACTTTACTGTAATTGTGAAGTGCTTGGAGTCCCATTGGGAGAAAAGCGCTATATCATTTGTATCAGAAAAACATATTGATCCAATGGATGAATTGATATGGCGACCACGACTTCCATAGAAAAGAACAGAATCCAAAACAACAATTACATTATCATGAACAATCATTAACAATGTCTGGGGGGGAAAAAAACAGCTATGCTTAGAGCAATGCTGTGTCATTATGTGTAGTGCTTATTTACCAAGCCGTCTTCCGCCATAAGACGCATCTCAACACGTGGTAAACTCCTTTGAACCCACTAATTTGATATGGGCTGTAAGGTGTCTTCCAGTGCATGGAGGTTCCTTCTGGCAGAAGACTATATAATAAATATGACCCATGATTCTTTATATATGTGATAAAGATACAGGACTCCATGACACAGAGTAAACCATATATGGGGTTTATTCAGATACTATTTCTTTGAACTACAGATACAGTTGTAGATTCTAAAAGTAAAAGGGGTCATTTACCAAAGTCTCTCAGCTGTAAAACTGGAGCGAACAACTGCACCGGTTTTGTCTCAGATTTGCATTTTCGGGGAGTTTCATAAACAGCACACCAAGAGTAAAGGTTAGTTTACAGGCTGTCATGGGCCAGGGAGTTCAAGTGTTTGAAAAACAAAAACGACAATGGAAGAAAAAAAGAAGAAAAAAAAAAAAAAAAAAAAAAAAAGCACACATTCTGACTTCTCAGAAGTCTATACGACACAAAAAAAAGATTGCATTACGATGAATAAAACATGCTTCAAATAAGAAGAGATCTGTTTATAGAATACATAAATAATGATGTGCAAATCAAGTAATTTAAGAGCAGATATGCATGTTAAGTCAAAGAAAAAAAAATGTATGGACTTTAATTAGAAAATAAATTGACAAAGATTGAGATGGTAAAAAAAAAGGCGTGATTCAATATTGTATGAAGTGGCTAATTACATTAAAGTTTCACTTTCGACCTTATTCAATATTGCCTTTAGTCCAGATTGGCTTGAGAATGTTTAACTTGGGGTTTCTTAAGCTTTTCCATATGGCAGACCACTTCAGTGTCAATTATTTGGAGGACCACTGTGCTTATTAAATTTGTTAATACATTTCTTTAAAAAAAAAAAAAAAAAAAAGTATAATACATGTGTAGCGGGGTACCCCCTGGCTACTATTCTATCCAATGGGCTGGCAGTAAACCCCGGTATTTACAGGCTTGCCAGTAGTTGGTATGTGGGTTTTCCCCTTCACCTTTGGTACTGCACTTGAGTTACAGCAGAGGGTGGCATATCCTGTTGTAGCCAGGACAACGGGGTGCCGTCTTCTGGCTGTACTTAAGGACAGGAGCTTCCCTCTGAGGAAGGCAGGTCACAAGACTGAGCCTGAGATTGGGGCCTATCCATGTGCTCTTCCCTACGGGGAGGAGTGAGTGTGGACCAATACCTTTGCCTCCGCTAGGTAGGTGGGGAAGAGTTTGGACGGCTGCGGGTGCCCTTGGCCTGTAGTGGCGGTCCAGGGACCATCTTCAGTGATGGCTGATCTGGGAGACTGTATCAGTCAGAAGACGGCAGAGTACCTGTTGTGTCACTGCAGACCATAGTAATAAACCATTCCTATTTGCAATATACCTCCGGCCCGGTGTGTGATCTAACTGGGGGGAGAGGTAATCAGTTCTACCGTGGGAGATCATCTCCATTTTCATGGAGCCTACGTCAGATGGAGGCGCTGCACTACGAAGTATTATGCGAGGTATGAAACCCAGAAGTATATAATGAAAAAAGACAGCACACAATGGTGTAGTGCATAAGGGTATATTATGGCATAAACACACATAGGTAATACACTCACATTTGCACAGTGATAATACTCATTGGAGAGAGCCGTAGGTGACTCGTGGGGGGATGGCGCACATACAGTCACTTGGTGATCCTTCCGTATACGTCACATCCGGTGACATCACTTCCTGTGATGCAGCGGTTAGGGCAGAAGACGCTGGTCTCCCGCTGTACTCTCTCTGGTTCGTTTGCCAGCACCTCCTCACGTCAACTCAATCGGACCAGAACAGTGTCCTCCAAAAAGTGCTAAGATAGATTCTACGCGTTTCGTAGCTGCTTGCCACTTCGTCATATATGATTGATTCCTGACGAAGTGGCAAGCAGCTACGAAACACGTAGAATCTATCTTAGCACTTTTTGGAGGACACTGTTCTGGGGCCGATTGATGAGTTGACGTGAGGAGGTGCTGGCAAACGAACCAGAGAGAGTACAGCGAGAGACTGCGTCTTCCGCCCTAACCGCTGCGTCACAGGAAGTGACATCACCGGATGTGACTTATGCGCAAGGATTACCAAGTGACTGTATGAGCGGCATCCCCACACGAGTCACCTACGGCTCTCTCCAATGAGTATTATCACTGTGCAAATGTGAGTGTATTATCTATGTGTGTTTATGCCATAATATACCCTTATGCACTACACCATTGTGTGCTCTCTTTTTTCATTATATACTTGGGAGGTACACTCAGAAATTACGGCCTTCTTTAGCCCATCAGATGAGCTGATTTGACACCTATATCAGAAGGCATCCATCATACCAGGGCTCCAGTCAGAGAGAGAAGGGTCGCTGACACGTCTGTTTTTTACCTATACATTGTGAGTGAGACCTTTTTTAGAGATATTGTTTGCACCTATTGTATCTGGTCTGCACTATTATGTCTTCCATTTTTTTCCCTGTTTATCATCCCAAGATTTGAGCGCTCCCCCCACCTGGAAGAAAAAACGCATGAACTCTGGACCTGGACAGTCCTTTAAGGGTGTAGAGCTGCTATTTATATACTTATTTTCACAATTGGTGAAGGATTTTTTCACATCATATTTTCATTTATCATATTTTTATTAATTCTTGTAATCTTATTTATCACGTATATATCACTTTATTGTCGTTTAGTCACTATTAGAAGCGCCCGGTACCATTGTTTTGCATGAAACCCAGAAGCCTGTTCCTGTGACCCTAAGGCTGAGTCCATAGAAGGGTGAGCAGTTCGGAGCCGCGCTGACGCTGAGGCTCGTCTACTGAAATCTGCGCGATTTCATGCCCATGCAGGCGCGCCAGTGTGCGCGATCGGGAGGCGGGGCAGTGACGTCACTGGGCCAATCGCCCGCAACGCACCGACGTCAACGTCACGGCGCCATGACGTTGACGCTGCTTCGTGCTGATTGGATGTTTTCAGCCGACAGTGCTCTGAAAAACAGCTTGGCTGTCGGCTGAAAAATCCAACGCCTCAGCCCGCCTGCGGACGCTCGCGTGTGCCCCCTCTAAAGACATACTCATTGAGGATGCAGGGGCTCAGCGCGGAGCGTCTGCACGGCTCAGCGCGGCTTGTCCTTCTCTGGACGTGGCCTAAGTCATCGCGGACGACTCAGCCCTCCTGTTGCCAGCAGTTATATGCACCATATACCCTGTAATGGCCCATATCTGCTATTGGAGGGGGGGGGGGGGGGGAGAGAAACACCGTTACAAATACAGATGCAGCAGCCGTTATTCGAACAAATCACAAAATTGAATTTCGAGATATGCCCGTGATCTGGCCTAGTTGCGCCGCGACAGACTAATGGCCTACGGAAGTAACACAGCAGGGGTCCCTGCTGTTTGAGTCCTACAGGGGTCTGCCTTTATGTAATAGACGCGTAGTAAGAGGCTGAATCAGTCACTCTAACTGCGCACCTCTCAAAGGCGATCGTGGGGGAATTAAAATTCTAACATTACAGTAATGTAGCAGGGGTTCTCCAGAACTAAACTGCATTGGTTTCAGGTCCAGGGACCCCCTACTTCCCGAGATACAGGCCCCGTTATCCCCATGTTAAAAGCCGGCATCACATGGTATTTCAGCCAATCAAATCATGGGAACCAATTCCCCAATCTGATTGGTTGTTGTACACAATGTGACGGAGTCATTTTAGGTCAAGTATGTGACGTCATCCCAAGGGAGTCACATGTTGTACAACAAACCAATCAGATTGAGAATTGGTTCCCACAATCTGATTTACTGAAATACCATGTGACGCCGGCTTAGTGACATGTTAAAGGGAAATGAAGCACAGCTATTGTGATTGGCTGGCATCGTTCCCTTTAAATGTCATAATAAAAAAAATTAAAAAATTAAAAATAAAAATCTGCTCATGGTTTTAACAGCCAATCAGATGGCTGTTGAACCATTTCCCACCCAAATGAGACATGTCAAGCCATATTTAAGGCCGTGACGTCTCATTTGAGCCCAAGAAAACGATGCAACAACATCGGTTGGGATCTACCATGGGGTTTTATGGATTGACAGATGAAGACAGAAGATAAATAAATAATTACAGAAGATAGAAGAAGCTCATTGAAGATAAAAGAAAGAATTGGGTACTTAAACGGATCTTCATGACGGATGGCATCAGATAGTGTTTGAGGCCTTCGCGGTTCATGAGCTTCCTGTTTCCCCGTGAGTCGGAGGGCCAACGCCTCTCAAGGCAAGTAAAATATTGAATGTATTTTTTTTTTTACAGGTTTTTCGATTGGATGTGTATTTTTATTTTTTCTTTGCACAGTGACTGATAATATATTAATCAGTACCCCTTTAGGGTACAGATGAATACATTATTAGGCCAATCATTTGTTTTCAATTTCTTGCTTTGTATTGATGGTAATTTTTTCTATATATGTTTATTCTGTGGATGTAATTGTTTGTCATTTTGCTGCTTATTTAAAAAAAAAATTGTGATTGTTTTTCGTTTTAATTAATATGTCTTGTTTTGGGTAATGCTTTTAATGGTTTTGTTGCTGATATTTTGTCATAATTAATTGGTTTGTTGGTTACTGTTTCAATTAATTCCTTGTTTTATTAATGAATTGGTTTAATTCCTTGTTGAGCTGGTTAGTGCTTTTATTAATGACATTTGTTGGCTACAGTTTTTATTTAGTGAATTGTGGCGTTTCAGTGTTTTGGAATATTTTATTATTGTATGTTTTGTGCATTAATGTATTGTGATTAGGTGACCATTGTGTGCTATAGTGGCTTATCATGCCCATATTAATATTATATGGGTACGATGTACTATTATAACAATCAATGGGTACAGGGTGGGTATAGTGGGTCCAGGGAGGGTGGTTAGGCCTCCCAGGTGAGTATCGGGGCAGGGTGGGTTAACCCCTTAATTACTGAAGCGGTTATTAATTGCTACGGTGATTAAGGGGTTAGGGGACATTAGATTGTATTTTGCCATGTATTTTTCTGGCAACGGAGGACAGGGACCTTGCAGTAAGCTGACGAGGACGCCCATCATAATACAGGCGTAAGTAGAACTGTATTTATTTACTTGATTTATGTATGCTGCTAATGTGTTTAACAATGGGCAGATAATCTATTATCCTACTGCTGTAGGGGCCCCGCAGACCCGCAGTGACCACCAGAGGGCTCTAGACACCTGTGGGAATGACCTGGAGACCCCCAGATACCCATGGGTACCCCCCGCGGTGCACTGTGGGGCCTGCGGACATCCGTCGGGACCACCGTCGGCCTGGGGTAGTAATCCTGTGTGTAAAATAATACATCATGGTTTTAGGGGGAGGCACAGGGGGTGGTTGGGGTATTAGTGCTTACTATAGTAAATATATTTACATTTAAATTGTATTCCTAGTGTAGATGAGCAGGGGGTGTCCGGAGCAGAACCGCGTTGATTTCAGCCTCGGGGACCCCCTACTTCCCAAGATACAGGCCCCAGTATGGGGTGCCGGTATCCCGCTTTGTTTACATCCCACGTGGATTTTAACATGGAGGAGATACCGGCACCCCATACAGGGGCCTGTAACTCGTGAAGTATCTGCTAAGGCAGGGGGGCGCAAACTTTTTTCCCTGCGCCCTCCTGCCGGCGGTCCCCTCACTGGCGTCATGACATAGCGTTGCCATGGCAATGCGTGGGGGAAGCTGCCGGAGCCAAGTTAAGTTAGGTTTACAGAGGCCCTGCAGCTCCCCCGGCACTTCATTTAAGTGCCTTCGGTATGCACGCGAGGCCTCTGTAAACCCTGCGCCCCCCCCCCCACTCAGTCTCGCGTCCCCCCCTGGGGTTCACGCCCCCAGTTTGCGCAAAGCTGCGCTAAGGTAACGCTTTTTTTTTTATTTGGGGGGTGGGGGGGATGGGATGTTTGATACCAGTGTGAGGGAGTAGGGAGTCTCCTGAGCTGAACAAAGTTGATTTCAGCATGGGGACACCCTACTTCCCGCGATACAGGCCCCGGTATCCCTCCGCTTTGTTTAGATCCCACGGTCACGTGACCCACAGGATTTTAACATGGGGATACCGGCACCCCATAACGAGGCCTGTATCTCGGGAAATAGGGGTCTCCAGACCTGAAACCAATGCGGTTCAGCTCCGGAGACCCCCTGCTATATTACTGTAACGTTAGAATTTTAATTAAACCCCTGCGCACCTCTCACAGGCGATCGCGGTTAGAGTGACTGATTCAGCCTCTCTACTGCACGTCTATTACAGGCAGGCAGACCCCGGTAGGATTCACACAGCAGGGACCCCCTGCTGTGTTATCCCAGGGGGCCATTAGTCTGCAACTGACCATCTCGGGTCCACCATGCAGGGTAATGCAGGATGCACCCCGGTAAATGTTTGAATAACGTCCGCTGCATCTGTACAAACACACACTTTCAAAAGTACTGAACTGTATGTATAAATAGTGCTACAAAATGCACGGACGGCAAGAGAAGATAGCCCCAAGTAATTTTTTTCAGGTGCTGTTGCTGGTCCAGGAACCATAGTGTGAAAAACACAACTCTAAACTGAAGGTGGAGATTAAAAACAAACACACACACACACACACACACACACACACACACACCATTACTCCTTATCCCAAACCAATGCAGTTTACATTTACAAACAGATTCACCATCATTGCAAATAAAATGAATGGATTCCAGTACAGTTTTGAACTGGACTGGTAGTGTAAACAGAAATACCCTCTATACAATAGTATACTTTGCAGACAACTTTCCCCTTTACTCACACAAAACCAGTCTAACGAGGCAAGAAAGGAATTTCCGTTCATAGTTACAAACATTTCTAAGATTACTGTACTTCTTTAAAAAGATTGTATGGCTTTGAGTTAGGTTAAACTGTACACTTTGCTTTATTCTTTAAATCATGAGAGGGGAATATGTTTTTTCCCAATTTTCCACAACTAAACACCAACAGCAGTCTGAAGAGTTTAATTTTTAACTCGCTCTGGGGTATTAAAGAGGCAATGCAAGACGTTTTGTTTTCATTTCTTTTTTTTTTTAAATACAGTACATGATTGAAGCACGTAATCTCCGGAGCTGAACCCCAAAAATGACAGCTCCAGGGACCCCGATTCTAGAAGTACTTACCTCCATAGTGGGTGCCGATAGCCACTCCACTGTTCATATTATGGATGCCTCTCAAGACTCCAAGGCCCGCGGTCCAATAGGAAGCCATGACATTGCCGGTGCAGCTTCCTATTGGCCCATGTGATGGGGGACTTTAAACTGCAAGGTATACCAACACCCCCTTGGGAGGCAAGTATCTCCAGAAGCAGGGGGTCCCTGTAGCTGAAATGAATGGCTTTCAGCGCCGTAGACCCCCAGTTTCAAACCTGTATTTAAAAAAAAACAACAAACAAAAAACCACGTGTTGGATTACTCCTTTAATTCACTGAAGTTTAACCACTAAAGTCATAGGGAGTGTCCACGCAATGCTGCTCTGCTTGGCACTACTGCACTTCAATTAATAATCTCCATTATGTAGTTAAAAAAAAAAAAAAAACACATTCAGAACTGTCATGGCCACATTAATAGTGGATATCCTCAAGTGATGTGAATGGATATGCACACCTTCAATAATAGACAATACTTGGCTGGGTGCTCCAGCGTTACAGCAGCTGCATCAGCAAAAAAACTCAGCGCTAGCGGGGACGAAGCCTAAAAAGTGATCTTCCACCTTATGGAAGTCAAAATTAAATACTTATTAAACTACAGGAAATGTCCAACAGAACAGGCACCAAAATTTATACAAGCAATAAATAAAAAATAAAAAAATACTTCTGTAGTAATTTTATACATATTACACAGTACAGACCTACAGACATCAATAATATAGAGCCGTGTTATAGAGTTCACAATTGCACGAAAGTTTGTCTGAGAAAGTGGCCCTGTGGTAGGAATTATTTTAATCAATTAATGATTTGGGGACGGCATGAGGGGGGGGAGGAATGTGCCAATTTAAATATGCAAAGAAGTTCATAATCAAATTATTTAGATTGCCTTATTTCACAGGTATATTTCAATTTTTCCCCTCTTCGTAACCAAACATGTGCAAATGTCGCCTGGTTTGCAAAACGTTTACACATCTCTACCCAACAAGGAACTAATTTTGTGTGCTGTGCTATGGCTCCACAATTATCGTCTGGGCTAAAATATTGTACTGTCAATTCTAAGCCTTAGTTCTTTAACTGCTGCAGGGCTCTAAAATGCATTGCAATGTGATCTTGGAAAAAGTGTGATAATTATATCATTTGAAACTTGCAGCGTCAAAAAAAACATAAATCACTGGCCATACTGTCAATAATGATGTATATTAGAATCACACCTGGAGTTTATTACAGTAATACATTTTAGAAACTGTCATTTATTTTTTCAGCTACTGTAAAGCTAGATTTTGGAAAATATGGCATGTATAGAATAAGGATCACAAAGATTAGAGGTTCACATGTCCAGAGAGCATGTCTGGCCTTGTTAACCTCCATAATCTTTGTGAGCATAATAATAATAATAATAATAATAATAATAATAATAATAAAATGTTTACCAGGAAGTAATACATTGAGAGTTACCTCTAGTTTTCAAGTATGTCCTAGGCATAGAGTTAAGATGACAAATAATACATGGTTATAAATACAGTTACATAAGTAAACAGGATTATATATGTAGCAGGGTTCCCCCTGGGCCCCCTTACCTCATCCAGATTGCGGGGACCCCCGCGACATGTCAGGCAGCTGCAGGGGTGAGCGTGTCGCCGGGGGCTCCCGTAGGCATCAGTTACAGGGCGCCGCCATCTTGGACGTACTCGTGCATGCGCAGACGCGATGCGGTGGCGTCACGGTAGCTTGTTCAGGGTTATAATATAACACCAAATCTCTGGGTTGAATTGAATACGACTAAGATATGATGAATAAAGTTTATTCCTTGAAAAAGGTGAACACACAGAATATACAAATAACACACAGAATAGGAACACTTACGTGCAAAGGGGTAATGAAGTAATCTTGATCTGGATTAGCAATTCATCAGACGATCATGTATCATTCAGATGTTGTAACGAAGACACTGGGCATAGGGCTTACACTTGTTTATATGGGATTTAAGCCCTATCCCATAACATTTGTTTGTCAGGTATTGGTTAACAATTACCTGCACCCAATGACCCTTTGCCAGCTAATGTGGGAAGCACTTTGGTACCTGCTCCCAGGTAACTGGCACATGCGCACAATTCCTTACTTTGGGTCTCATTTTCTTAACCCCACGCTAAAGAAGTTGCGCCTCCGAGTCTGCCAGAAGAGGATCTCGATAGGAAAACCTGTCTGCAAGTGTGATTTATAACACCTACAGAACTACTCAAGTCCTGCTCTTCTCCGCCCTAGCATATACAATCAGGGTGGGGAGCCTTTGATCAGGGGCCCTGGCGTAGACATATGGTCGCCCCCTTAACATTAACATACTGCAGAGCCAGAATCTTTCGCGGGTTTTTATGCCAGACTCAAAATACAGTACATTTCTTAAAACACAAACATATTAAACTAAATCCGTTCGGTTGGGCCGAGCGGGCTGGAAATTGCCAGATCCTCATGCCGGAGAGGACTTTCCATGGTGGCCAAGTTTAAGCTCGCTACGACCCACAGAACCGGAGTTACAATAAATTACTTTAAATGCACCTTTTGCAGAAGTGGCATTTCTCTGCCATTGAAGTCAATGGCAAAAACCCAAATTAAACAATTAACCTGCCTCCGTTCTGTTGAGAGGGTCAGAATTTGCCATGCCGGAACGAGGACTATATTGTGGCCAAATCCCAGCTCACTAGTCCATCCAGAACCGGATTTATGGACTTCAGGTGTTTACAGTTTTACACTTAGCACTTGAAAGCCACACGGCTCTTCTCCGCCATTGCAGTCAATGGCGCGACATTCGTGGCGAGAGCGACCCTTTACCGTGACCATCAACTATCGGACCTGGTTGGGGTCGAGTGAGGGGGTTCCTATGGGCTAGGGGCAAAAATAATTTTATTTCTGGTCGCCCTAGAACAAAAAAAAAAAGTTTCACACGCTAATTGGTGGTGAACTTGACCGAAGCCTAGTTCCCACGCCAATTGAGAGATCAAGCTCTTTCACAGATATTGTATCTGCTTTTGTGGTTTTGCGGTCTGGCTGGCTGCCAGCTCGTTCTTGGAGGTCGGACTCGAGGAATCCCCATTGAAAGACATTACTCCATTCACTTTCAATGGGGAAGCTCCGCTCCTCCTCTCGGGCGCCACCTGCAGGTCTTCTCAGGTATCGGGCCCAAATCTGTGGAATCTCCATAGGATTACTTGGGGCTCCTATGGCGACCTATGGAGATAGTGCAAAATGGAGACTGAAAAGGCGGGATGGGGAACAAAGGGCCATAAACAAAAATACCAATCAACCCTTTCCCTTTCGACCGGATCCCAGTGTATGTGTTGGTGCAAACACTGAAATGGGGAAAATACACATTTACTTGGGGACACACATTTGGTGCTGAAGCAATGGCATAAAAACAGTACTGAACATCATTCCAATTAACCCCTCGTCTCCCATGCGAGGGTAGGGGGTGGCCAGCTGGGGGGTAACCCCTTTATTACCGGGCCAAGCCCCCTCCCCCGATACAGGCGGCCATTACAGTGCTGGAGAACTGGCAGGAGAGGCGCTCCATAGTGCAGGGACTGCCCACAGTTGCGCATGCTCAGTTAAGAGTAGCGGCGGCCATTACAGCTTCGCACATGCACAGTAGAGATCGCTCACGCGGCCCCCATAGCAAGGAGCTTCCCAAGGGACTACAACTCACAGCAGCCCCAGGGGCTGGAGCACAGGTGACTAATTACAGCCAAAAAGGTCTCTAGGACTCCCCGCAGCAGGGAATAGATACAATGTTGTGTGCAGAGTCAGTTAGGAGTTGGAGCTGGGAGTGAGACAGGGGTGGTTGTGTGTGTAGGGGTCAGGGACCCAGTTCACTAGGCCCGTAATTCCCTAGGCCCCAGATATTGAAAAAGGTTGGAGCTGCTACAGGGACATGCCCTAGCTAGGGAACGGATCCTCTTAACAGTCAGGTGTATTCTAATATAGTCAGGGACACAGCTGTATGCGTGTGGCCTGGCAAGTTTGGCCTGGGAACAGACGCCTTCAGGAAAGAGACTGTCTTCATGGTGTGAGCGTCCGGCGGGACATCACCTCACGCGGAGTTGGTTTCATCGCGGGATCAGCGGATCCGTTGTGAAGACTCATCATACCGGGTGTGGACACACCCGGCAGGTACAGTTACCAAGTACACCACCATTACCGATATCAAACAGGCACTGATCACACCTAAGGGGTGGGTTGCAGAACACTTGGGACTCTGGGAATAAGGTGTGCGATACAGAGTGTGGGGTTATAGCCCTGCAAGGTGTGTGGGTAGTTGTGCCTTACGTTGGTAGAGTCAACCGAAGGAAAGAGAGCGGTGGCGTCAGGAACGTCATTCCAATTTCAGTTCCAGCACATTTCGCGCTAAGTTCCCGGTCAACTAAATACTTTGTTTTTTTGTCCATTTCAACTAGGAAAGTCTAGCTTTGTAGCCCAGACCCCCAGCAAGTGTGCTCCGAATGTATTTTGTGTTCCCCTGTGTTTGCCTTTTCATGCGAATAAATGTACAATTTATTTCACTTTACCTGTGCAAACGGCTGATCTCCCGTGACAGTGGGAGATAAGCATTAAGACCAGTATAGATCGCCATGTATGACTGCAGGTATGTTATTTATATATGATCTGATCCGTTATGGTCATTTTTTTTTCTAAATTTCACTCCATGTATGCACCAATTTGCACTGTTTCATATTCTATTTCATACAAAATGCTAGGGAGGGCGCTCAATCCCCAAACCATTCCCCAGATTTTTTTATGAAAAAGAAAATCAAATGGTGTAAACTTGCAGTGAAATGTAGAGAGAAAAAAAAACTACATAATTGTCTGAGAATTTATAAATAACATGCTTCCCCACCGGCTTTGAGTGTGCCGCATTTTTCACCGTTGTGTCCAATATTTTTTGAGAAGCCACCTGGCAAACCTATATAGGCGTATGTAACAGTTACAGACCAGATTAAAATGTGAGACAGCTTTACTTTTGAAAGAACTTAGGCCGTGTCCAGGTCACGGTTCAGCCAATGAGATAGAACTGCTCACATGTCATGGCACGACCCTTTCCCCCCCCCCCCCCCAAACGCACTACACTGGGCAGTAATCGCCCCTGCTCTCACACTACGGCACTCGAGCGAGACCGCATTCGCTCTCAGCCTGGACGAGGCCTTAGAATGGTGGCAGCTGTGAGAGTCTCCCATAGATTGTTCCCGTTGTGGGGTGCACATCAAGAGGAGGAGCGGCTGGAACCATGAACAGTCTTTTGGTGTCAGATTTCAGATGGATATACTGTATATTATAGAGATGTTAGGAAATAGGGCCTCGCAAATGTAACTTCACTATTGCTAAGTAGCCTTTCAACGATCCATTCCCTGTTTTTTACTGTAACTAGTTTCACGCCGAGAGGAGTTAAGCCTAAATGTGAAGTGCTACTGTAAGAGGAAAGCAATGTAGATGTAAGGGAATTGCCTTGGAGTTAAATTAGAATTATACATACTTGGCCTCTTTTGTATTTGGTCAACAAACCCTCACCCATTTTTCCAGAAATGCATTATTCTGTTGGCTCACTGGTTGCTAGATGCTAGTTGAAGAAACCAGAAACATAGTAGTATAAGGAGTGGCGACAATTATAAAAAGGCAGGTATTTCATTCTCTGGAGGGGGTTTATTAAATACAAACATTTATTTTGAAATAGAAAATAATGTTTTGCCTTGCGTTCCTTTCCAATTCTGGGACTTTATTGCTCGTTTATTCTTGTCCGCTCTAAGGGTCAGGTGTCCTGCATTATATTGTAGATATCACATACTGTACAACTTGGTTAATGAACAACAATTTTGGTTGCACAAGATTATTTGCAGACACTATAACCTTTAAAATGTGACAGGAAAATGGTAGGTACTGCACACAAACATCTTTGTAATTAAGAACGTTAGTCCAGAAAAAGGAACACTGTATTTAGTCCTTAGGCTCATATATATAGCTTCATCCTATGCGGGGAGGCAAAAATAAAGACCTAGCGGTCAGTCTGCATGACTACCGCAAATATGGTCAGTATTGCACATCCCACCTTAATAACATAAGCATCCTCATAGATATAACAGGTAATAAGATGAGGGCTGATGCCCATTACCTGCCCTGGGGGTGTGCTGGAATCCAGGACGCCAAAGCCGAATGAAGGTTCCTCTGAAGTCGTGGAACAATGGAAATGGAGAGAAGCAAAGGATGCCAACAAACATATGTTGTAACAAAAACGTCATTTTTGACACGTGTCCACACACACACAGCGAGAATAATGGATCCAAACCAACAGCATACTCAAGTAGCTACATGTGCCATGTGTCAGTTTTTAACTCTATACAGATAAAGTAGACTCAGGCTGCATCAAGTTTGTCTTTGGACCCCACTGGTGTTTCGACGCCTTCTGCATGTTGTACAGGAACCATAAAATTGTAATCATACCGTGGGAAGGATTCAGTGTTTGCGGTCATGACGGTTCAAAACCCTGTCTGACATTGTAAAAATCATATATTGGTGATGTACATCACCAGTAGGAAAATAGCACTCTATAAAAACATACTCTGCCATTTTTCGTGAAAATCCATTGAGCTAGAAGCCATTCTTATAATATCATTAAAAAAAAATTTT
This sequence comes from Ascaphus truei, assembly GCF_040206685.1. Classification (NCBI taxonomy): domain Eukaryota; kingdom Metazoa; phylum Chordata; class Amphibia; order Anura; family Ascaphidae; genus Ascaphus; species Ascaphus truei. The sequence continues at coordinate 149,210,770 of NC_134483.1, read as the reverse complement.
TTTAAATAATCATGTTTCAGACCAAAATGATTTGCAAGATGTTAAAAGTGGTTGACGGTTCTGTCTGCACAACTACTCAGAAGGAATAGAACGAGTTTGAAACTTCTAGAGCTGACCCCTACAGCCCACTTAAGGAGAATTTTTTTTTCATTATTCAACACTACAGGATAAGCCCAGGGCTGTAGCATGTCAATGCAAATAAATATCGATGGATGGCTACTGTACTGCAAGTACCCCCCCCCCCCCCTCCCATAGTATTACAAAGATACACCCTTTCTTCTGTTGCTCGACTGCTAAAACTCAGGACCCCATTCGCTCCAGTCTCAATTACTGTAACTTCCTGCTGTCCTGCCTCCCCTACAATTTATCCTTAACGCTGCTGCCAGAATCACTCTACTCTTTCCTAAATCTGTCTCCCCTGCTGAAATCCCTCTCCTGGCTTCCCATCAAATCCCGTATCACACACACACAATCCTCCTCATCCTCACTTTAAAAGCTTTACACTCTTCTGCTCCTCCTTACACATAGCCCAAATTTCTCGCTATACACCATTCTGACTCTTGCGTTAAGCTCAATGAATTTCTCTCTACCCCTTTTGTATTTAAAGCCCTATCCTGCCTTAAACCTTTATCACATACTGCCCAACACCTCTGGAATGCCCTTAACCTCAATATCTGATCAGCACCCTCTCTATCCACCTTTAAGACCCATCTTAAAACACACCTTTAACAAAGCACATGAGTAGCTCCGTGGCTGATACTATACACCTCTTACCTTGACCCCTTTCATACGCACTTACCAGAACACCTTCCTACTGTCTCTGTATTCTTCCTCCTACTTACCAATTAGAGATTGTAAGCTCTTCGGGCAGGGATTCCTTTTCCTAAAATTTCACTTTTATGTCTGTAAGCACTTCTTTCCATTATGTGGTATTTATATGGTTATTACATGTATTACGGCTGTGAAGCGCTATGTACATGAATGGTGCTATATAAATAAAGATATACATACATACATACAAATTTACAATGACCGCTCCTACAGACAAGTACAATTTGTGGATAATGCAGATCTAGTTTTGTTTACTGATGCAGGTAGGTCAGCAGACTACAGAGCATACTGGAATGGTCATTGCATTGGTCACTAGGTGTACGGTTTCTGGTCCTGGGTTTGGCTGGAACTCACCCTTACATGGCTATAGAGGTTCCAGGTAAAGCTCTCCCTGAACAGAGCAATTGGGATCAGCTGTTTCTTAACTCAGACTCCAGCTTGCCTTGATACTACTTTCTGTGCAGCTATACCCCTATTGGCTGTCCATGCTATTTAGGGTCAGCCCTTTCACCAGGAAGGGGCTGAGCACAATTCTAAAATTCTTGAATTCCTTGAAGACTTTCTTTTGTAACCTGTGCTTGTCACAAGCATCTCTGCTTGGCCTGTCTCAGGCATTCCTGTGCTGAAGCGCCGGTGCCGAATCCCCTGCGATCCTTCAGTAGCGAAGCATCCAACGTGATGACGTGCCCTACGCGTTTCGTCAGTTAAAAATCAAGGGGACAAAGTCCGTTGATTATTATCGATTTGCTTATTGTTTCATGTGTATTTTTCATTTAGGAATGTCATTTCCATTATTAGTTCTGTCCTATCTTTTGACTATTATGTATTAAATTGTTATTTTAGTTTATCATCTCAGGAGTGTGCGCTCACAGTTTTTGATAGATACTGTAGTGCAGACAAGTATTCTAAAACAAATCTGGGGAAATCACCAACAAGACCTGGGTACATCCTGGATACATGCTGCAACATTTCCCTGACATTTCTGCAGACAGATTAATGGACCATCGGATTAACAGCAGGGGTCCCTGGCAGTCCCATTCAGTTTGAATGGGACTGCCAGGGACCCCTGCTGTGTTAATCCGATGGGCCATTACTCTGCAGAAATGTCACTGAAATGTTTGCAGCATGTACCTGGATCTTGTTGGTGATAGCCCCAGATTTTCCAAGGCAAGTTTAAGGCAAGTTTTAGAATACTCGTCGGCGCACCTGTAGATAGATATATGAACTAGGGAATTTATCCACAGTTCCCCAACCTCCGGGGACCACCTGTTCCTGAGATACAGCAAATACTTGTCTCGTGGACACAACCATCAGGCTCACTCTAGTGGCCAATAGAAAGTTGCAATGTTATCGAGAGATGACAGACTTTCCACCTGTGACTGTGGACATTTTTGTATTCACACATCGGAAAACAAATCTCAAATACCTTGGGAGCTTTGAGGGTCCTGAGAAGTCAGGGAAATATGGATCAGCTCAGGGAGGGGGGGGGGGCTCCCCTGCGGTTCAGGCGAGTTATCGTCAAGTCTAGAGTAGCCTGGAACACCAGAGTTCCTATTGCAGTATACGGAACATCATGGCAACAATTTTAGTTTTTATTTAGGGGATGATCACGGTCCCAAAAAAATCTAAAGTGGAACCCTTTACACTTCTGTTTATGAGCCGTGAGGCAGGGACTGCCCTGTGACAACTCTGCAGGACCTTCAGCAGTGTAAAATTAAGAACAAAAATAGGCTTGCTGCTTTAATATGTAAATAATGTCCCATCTGGACTCCAATAAAATGAATAAATTATGTTTGAATGCTTTTTTTATATTAACATCATAATTCTTTATTGTACCATGCGTTGTAGTTGTTTACTATCTAAAGAGTTTTTAGGCATGTGCATAGTTATTATATATTTGTATTTTACATGATGTTCCCTATAAAACCAGAGTACAGGAGCCATCATTTGGCAGAAACAGGTTGCAATCTGTTTTTGGCTAATCATCTCCTTAGCCAGCCCAGATACCGCTCATGAGGCTGACTTACTGCCAAGAAGGAAACGGTGTGTAAGTCATGTGCTATTGCACCCACAAGTGGCTGTCCACAGTCACTTCATGTTCTGCAGCATTTAGGAAAATACTGAAAAGATGGGGAAAATGTCAAATAAAAACATTAAAATAACTAACAAAAATAAAACATTAAGAAATCTTAACGCTCCATTCATATGAATGGGTTGTAAGATGCATTATGTTTTACCCCAGCTTAGAAGACTGAAGTCTAAATGCTACATTTGCTGTAATTTTCATTTTTCACAGTAGGGAAGAAAATGATTAAATGTTGTGCTTCAGATGTAGCCCATAATACAGTCTTTGTATTTGCGCACCATGTTTAAAAAATGTCTTAAATTTAAAACAGTGCTATATAATGAGTTAGTGATAAAACTATTACAGTGTAACAAATGCAATTTTGCCACATGAAAGAGATTTTTTTCCCCCTAAATCTTGCAGAGTATGAAAACTGAACACTGGTCAGAACGTATACTTAAAACAGATACTAGTTACTTTCCATACTCTTTTTTTTCCCCAGAAGAAAAATAAACATAAAAAACAATTAATTTACTTTACTCTTGGCTGTTAATTGTGGCAACTGACAAAAAAAAAAAAAAAACAAAGGAAGGAAGAAACATTATATACAAGGAACCAATGGTTTGGATCAGCACATGCATACATAGAAATACTTACAGTATCAGTGTAGCTGGACTCAACTCACTTTTATTGCAAAATCCTCAGAGGCATGGGCCCTGAAACATTGTGTTTTTGTGCTAGAGAGCAGTAGATGTGTATACCCCTCTTTCGGATTTCTCTAAAAATTCTCCAAAAAGGATTCTGCCATAAAAGTGAGTTGCGTCCAGCTACACTGTTATAAAGTAAGAGATATAGATATAGATATAGCCGATCTAAACCATTGTAGTCCAAGCAAAGAAACACATACATAGGGTGGACCCCACCCTTCAGTGCCCTATTGTGGTAGAATTAAGGTACTGAATAAAAAAGGTGTCGATCAAATTCTCTCAAAAGGCAGTGACTTCTCCTCAAGTCATGAAGAAGAAATTGGTAGGGCAAAGCATAATTGTGACGGGAGGGGGTAACCAGGCTCTATAATAAAGAGGTCAAGCCCGTTTTGGTTATCTCTGCTCCGTGTATAAAGGGTCCCAGAGAGTTAGCTCTTGGACCCAGTAACATTGTATGATCACATTGTACTTTGTGTAATAAAACCCGTTTTTGTGTTTTTCCCTCTCTGGGCATGCAGCCAAGCAGGGATTGCTAGTGTATGAGTTTCAAGGGGGGTTGCAGAGGAACCGTTAGCAGAATGTGCCTAGGAGGTTGGGGTTCCTGGAGTTACCGGGTCCATAATAAATCTACATGGGAATCAGGCCTGATTCTCTGATACATGTATGCACATTTTCCAAGCAATACATCCCCTTGAAAAACGTAAGCACGACTCACCACTAGGGTACCCTGCTTCAGCACAGCCTAGGAGAATGAGGCACAGGTATAAATATGTATTCCCGTAGCTGAGGGGATCCCTAGGTTAAGGGGGGTATCCCAGCTTGTGCCAAGGTGACCGACCAGTATAGGGTTTGTGGGTGCCCCAACCGTATATAAAGTTGGGGGGGCTCTGCAAGCTAAAATTGAGTCACAGGGAAATTGTGTGTGGGGAAATAAGACAGGCAGAAGATAAATTGTTGTCCTTTTTTTGTTCCCTGTACCCTAGAGAGACTCCAAACTTTCGAAGTTTGAGTCTTATGTCGGGTTTTGGAGTGAAAAGCAACACATTTGGATTGCATGAGGTCTGGGGCCAAAGTTACCGGTGGCCCTATAATTCTCCCTGGCGTACTCACTATTTTCGGGTACACGGGGTGAGTTGCACTGGGGCCATACAGTGTCTCCCAGACTCCTCAAGATCCCCACATAGCTGAATGGGGTTCTCAAAGACTCAGTGTTTATTAAAATGTATGTCAGTGTATTGTACCGATGTCCAAACAGGCAGCCCATGCAAACCCATAGGCACCGGTAGGTCTGCTGGACATCGGAGTTCAAAGCAGCCAGAGGATGCCCAGAGGTGTGAACAGCATCTGGTCAGCGGTGAAAGGCAGAGTAGTAGGTCCGGAGATCAATGTCAGTCCTCCGGGATGCCACTTGTTCTGCCAGACCTAGGGGCGCCTGCCCAGTGGGTGGCATTGGGATAGCTGGGGGGGAGATGTGGTAGGCTTGCGCATGTCCCTTAGCTATTTCCAATTCCCAGCTGACCCGGCTTTTCTACACGGCTTGGCTGCTTGAGAAAGTTCCCACATGCTGATTGGCTGTCTGGTCTGCTTCTATTTTATGAATGAAGCAGAGAATACTATAAGAAGGCGTGATCCAATCAGATTGTGTGTTCCCCTTGAGTCTGAGCTGAAAGAGTACGGGCGGGCTTTTCAAAGATGCTTTGTTTGTATTAGCAAAGCAACCGGCTTCGATTTCAAGCTTGAAAAGCCTGCCCGCCAGAGAATAAGTCCCGACTTTTGCACCCAAGTTATCAGAAACCAACTTAGCAGACGCGGCTGGGATTTTTTGCCGATTTGAGTTCCAGGAGATTTGGGCTGACTCACGGTCATGTGGAACCAAGTTCTCAAAAGAGAACGTAGCTGTGGCGTATGGAATTTTATGCCGATTTGGGTTCCAGGAGATTCCGGGCTCAGTCCCGGTCAGGGTAAAATGCTCCCAAAGGAGTTCCCTGCTCCTAGGAAAGTCTAGCTTTTAACCCTAGCCCCAAAGTAAGTGTCGTCTTTTTGTCTGTCTTTTGTGTATCATTGTGCGTAAGCAAATTTATGCCGAATAAATTACAATTTATTTCTCTACCTTGTTTTGGTCAATGAATGATCCCGGTAAAAAAAGAAGGTGTAAACCTGGTCTCCAGTGACAATAATAATATGCAGTACATAGCTTTTAGATAGTAGGAACCGTGAGAAAATATGGGAATGCAGCTTCTGAAAATGATACATTTCTATATACAGACATCAGATATGTTTATATAAAAATATATATTAATTTACAAGATAAACCAACATAAAATACAATTATTAATCAGAGCGATATTTTAGATGAGGTGACTTTCCACAAATGTTCAATGTTATGGTCTTATTACATGTTAAAGATTGTAAGAAAATCCCATGTGACAACCAACATCAATCATTCGTGACAAAGGATTGTGTCAACCTGTTGTGTGTTTGTCATTCAAAATATTTTGTTATGGTTTGTTACTCAGTACCATGACCTGCTACCATTTTGATAGTTTATACACACGTGGTTTTCTGGATGCTTTTTATATTCCATGTTTTAAAGCTCATGCAATGTTTCCATTAATTCCAATATGAACATTACCATACTGATAAAAACAGTTCATATGAACACCTCATTTATGAGAATAAATACATCACAACTTGATCGGTTATGCAAGGATGAAAATTGAAATGTATAAAGAGTTTTAAGTTGCAAATAAAAAAATTAAAAAAACTCTTCTCTGCTTTCATTCACTTCATTGTAGTTTCTTCATATTGGTATCACAATATATAGCTCACCAGCTAATTAGCTATTTAAACCCACCCCTGTCTTAATGTACACTGGAACTAGGATTGGTGCTATACAGTATGTTATAGTAGGTGATCAGTGAAATCAATGAGCTGCAAATGTTTGTAAATTACACTAGTTAAATATCCATACATTCATTTCACTCAGAATGTGCAGCTGTAAAGATTGCCGTCCACCTTATGGGCACTACAAGGTCATTTCTCCTTTAGCCAATTATGCTATATGCTCCCGGGCAGAGTTTGATCTCAGACAAGGTTTCCAATAGTATGAAGGGGTTTATGGTGACATAACAAAACAAGACAGGGTCGATTAAGAAGACAGCAATGCATGCCTTGTTAATATCTTAGTTTTCATACTAATTGGGATTTTAAATCTTATGCCTCGTTAGACATCAAGGCCCACATTTACTATACCATGAGATACTACATGGCCTATTCACTTCAATGGGTCTCATGTGTCTTTTAGCAAGGCCAAAGGCCTTAGTGTACTAGCAGAGATGTCAGAGCTATTGCAAGGGGTAATTAAACAACATAGTTCATTTAGATATGCAGGTCCAAATGTAATTGTCAGGGAGGGGAATCCTCATACAAAAAAGGTGTAAAGTAAGGGAGGGGGGTGGGAAACATTTTACAAAAAAGATTTTTATACATTACTCTATTGCGTCAATTCAAAAATTGAAATATATATCTATCTATCCCATACGATACCGTTTGAAGCACGAGATCAGGAGACAGCACTCTGGTAAGTTTGATCACAAGTTTTTGTATTGAAAAAGACACAAACCGACGTTTCGGTCCCCCAGTGGGACGCACCACCTTGAGAAAGGTCCCACTGGGGGACCGAAACGTCGGTTTATGTGTCTTTTTCAATACAAACACTTGTGATCAAACTTACCAGAGTGCTGTCTCCTGATCTCGTGCTTCAAACGGTATCGTATGGGATAGAGATAGAGATATATATTACACATCTTGAAAAATCTTTTATGGACTAAAAAATAAAAAAATACATTTTTGTTAACTTACAAGAAGTCCAGAGTGCAGAGTGCCCTACTTATTGTACAATCCTATTCAAAAATGTTTTGGCATTGGAGCACCCAGGCAATCAACATCCGTTCACACATGGAACCCCTGTCATAGAGGGTAACAGATTAGATCCAAGGGTTCAGTCCCCATTTGTTTATGTGTTACACATCAGTAATTACCAAAAAGTTTGGAAATGTAGTGACATCATCACTACACCCATTCAATTAAAATAGCATTCTTTTAAACAGAAAAGTAGTGCATGTTGTACCAGATTTAAGTCATAGCTACCCTGCCTGGCAGTGAAGGTGCATCATAAAGAAAACGGTTTAGTGACAATTCACAAGACATAGATGTGCTCCTGGGAATAAGCAAACTAAGCAGTAGCTGGTATTTCAATGGGGGCAAAGCAACACTGCTGTAATGTAGGCACTTCGATAGGTTCCATAAAATTACATAAAATCAAGGATCCGACAATGTGTTTTATGGGGTGAGCATGAATTGTGGGCTATTAAATCCTGCACAGCAGAGGGGTGTGTGTTCACACACACACACAATTCTATTCACATATAAATTAATGAGTCCTGTCTGCCAGTGACGATTGAAGCAAAAAACACCATGAGGCAAGCGGATGGTGGTAGGTGAAGATAAGGCCTGGAGCACGAGGATGGCACCTCTGATGCTCCTGCAGTTGTATACAACGAGCAGATCTCCTGTCACCTTGACAACAGTGTTCTAGAATACTGAGGCGTTCTAACCATTATCTCATCATTTTGTAGGAGGCAGGATTTTGGTTGACACTTCATTATTTCCATCACCACTAATAAAAGAAACCGTTGCCATGCCTCTCATGAGGTTGTTGGCAATTTCCCTTGTGATTACTTTAAATAGATCTGTGCAGTTGAGATTAAGCCATCGAAGTGTGATGGTACTGAGCATCATTTGAGTACTGTACCTCTCATTTGTGTTACATTTGCAAGCCTACATCTTCACTTCTGTACACTTTTTCCTTTTCTAAAAAAGGACCTCTTGCTTTTTGTTACTACATATATCATGCACAAACCCTCTAAAAATGGGAGGCAGAGAGGTTTGCGGTTATTTTTTTTTTTTTTTAAGGTTTGAAATGAATCACTTTACAGCTGAGATAAGCACTCTTTCCCACGAATATAACCAGTGATTTAAAAGAACGGTACTTTAGGAGCACCAATACTATCTTATTTACAAGATTACTTATTTTTAAATAAAGGCTCTCTGAAATACTGCTCCTTTTTCTATTCTTGGTGCAACACTGTTTGTAAATATAGGCTTGCCTAACGCAATCAGATACTGAAATCAATAGAACTACTTAAAAAGGCACTTCAACCCTCATATAACAATGTTAGAGAGCATGTTACTGTACATTGTAACCACCGGTGTATTACGCATGCCTTCTACAAATAACGTGCTTTCTCTCACTCTCCCCTTTCACTGCACCTTACTTTCCCTTTATTCCTATTGCTATCCTCGCCCACCTGTTACCTTTGCACCATAGAGGCAGCTTCAAGTTGCTTGACAGCTCTTTCACGTGTGGCGTCTATCAACACACTTTGCAAAGGGTCCTGCTCTTAAATCTCTAGGGACTGAAAGGTGTGGGAGGGAATAAACTGAGTATTGGTATTTTGAGCCCATGCAAAAGCATTTCTCCCACTCCCCTCCCATGCCATAGGGATAAGCAGCGCCGTGCCCCTCTAGACAGCAAAGGGGTTACATAATCCTTTTACTGATGACCCTTTATACGTCTGGAGCTTCATTATTTGCACCCTCCACCTCTTCCTCCCCTCTGCCTGGTTTGACAGCTCTCAGCGGGGGAGTAAGCGCAGACTGCCTCCTAACCACACTTGCAATATGTACTGTACCTCATCCGCGTCATGTTCTGTTCCATTGCCTACAAACGCCATGTTTCCTTTCTTTTCCCAGGGATGTGCACTAATATAATAGCGGGTTTCGTTTAATCTATTTACAGCTACTTGATTTCCACCTCCCCCCAGGGTAGCAGACAGCAGTGTATGACTGAAGCCGCCTTTGCTCGTACACTACAGCTGCCGTTTCCCCCCCACTCTCCTCCTCCTCCGCCTCTTTATCCTGTAGGTCAAGTCTCTCCAACACCCTCCCCCTGACACACCTTCTAATAAAATATTTAAATTGCAGCTTTGCAGAGGCTGTAATGTGGATACACACCTTTTCTTGTAAGACAGCAGGCTAAGCTCCGCCTCTCTTTTTCTTTATATGTTTTCTTTCGCGCTCTTGAAGGTGGTCAAAAAAATGTCAGCCTCAAATTGCAAGTGCAGTCACACTAACCATAAAATGTAGGCACATGTAAATTACTGTGGTATTTATACTACTTTGTTACCTCCCTCATATAGTCATACTGCCATCATACCGAGGATACTCCCTGATAATTCCCTACTATAAATGTATTTTACCTCCTCCCTGACACGTTTTGTGAGCAAGTCAGTGGAACACGAGGAGATTTCCCTCATTCTCCATCTAGTGGGGTCAATCTATACACACCAAAGCACCTTTAGAGCCATTTTCGGCTGAAAAATCCATATTGAAGTTTATAGGGGCTCTCGTCCTAAAAACGGCCGCTTCGGTGTACATAGACTAAAGGCATAACTGTCTTAATAATATAGTACTTTCACATTTTGTCACATATTACTCTATACTTCAGATGTAGCAGGCATTATTGCACCCGATGCCGTACATCAGTTGGTAAAATTATGTGCTAGTCCCACCCCTTTGTACTTGCGGCTAATACAGACACAATGCTGTCTGCTTCCGCTGTTGTGTTGTGTGTGTCCAGCTGTAAGACTACGGCCCCGCTGTCTGCGCTTCACGTGCGCCTGCCAGGCTGGCGGCGCGTGCAGCCGAGTTCCCCGGTCTGCAGTGAGCTGCAGGGGGAAATACAGGTGGGGCATGACAGGGGCAAGGCCATGACATCACCCGGCAGGTTCGCCCTCATTGGCTGAACCGGGGTCGTGGCCTAGCATTCCATCGCTAGTATTGAGCACAATTTTCGTGTCTGCAGGAAAAACTGGCCGACCCCCTGCAGTGGGCCCAGCCCCATTGAGGGGCGGCTCTTGTCCACGGAGGGCGCTGCAGCAGGCAGCGAGGACCTGCCCTAATGTGCCAGTGGGAACATTAACGGCTGCTATATCTGTACCTTTCACTAGTAGTGTCTGCAAATCACAATATTAATTCAGAAGATTCCCAGATACTTCTCTAAAAAAAATTATTTCCTACTTTCTCCCTCTCCTTTCTCACTTCATGTTTCTCGAGATCCTCCTCCAGCACTGTCTTTGCCCGACCGGTGTTTGGGAGTCCATAACTTTCACACCGGCTTACAATTTGTGGACGGCCCCAGATCCAATAGCAACCTGACGTTCTGTTCGTTCTTCGCCTGGTTGCACTAAACTAATTGACAGAGGGTACTTGTGCTTTTCCTGCTTGTGTAACGTGTGTTAGTCACTACTTGTTTTGAGAGTTGGCAATCTACGAGTTTCTCTATATGTTATGTAGCCAGGGTCCCCCTCTGGGCTTTCCCCTTGTTCCACTCACCTCCGCTGCGTTCGGGGAGGCGCGAGTGCTCGGCAGGTGCTGGTGGTGCGACGGGGGGCTGCGGGTGGTTGCTGCGGGCGACGGGATCACGAGGCCCTGGCAGCTGTCTCTCTGCAGGGCGCCACCATGTTTGCCGTGCGAGCGCGTGCGCAGGTTGAGTCGCAGCAGCCATTGCAGTTAGCACATGCGCAGTACGCTAGGCGCACGCGGTGGCCATAGGAAAAATGCTCCACTGGGACTACAACTCCCAGCAGCCAATGGGACGGCCGCATTCCCCTGCAGCTAGAGTTGTTACATTTCGCACCCTGGGGACCAAGGCAGTCGGAGCTGGGACCCCATCAGAGTAGGGTGTATGTGTGCAGTGGTCTGTGACTCCTGTACTAGGCCAGATTACCCCCAGTAAGCCCCAGCTAGGCCCCGACTAACCTCAGCTTGTGGTTACTAAAGGGACAGGCTCATAAGATAGGGACACTGCCTCTGTAGCATTAAGAGTGAGGGACAATCATGACGCTGCTGCATTCTGATCACGGATGGTCTGAGACCAGGCACCTGCAACCAAGAGACAATCTTCCTGGTGGGACACTCCAACCGGATACCTCCCCACTCGGAGGCGGACTCATCGCGGAGGCGGACTCCATTGCTGGATCAGCGGATCCTGTCTGTTGTCAGTCAACACGCCTGGGTGCTGGGGCACCCGGCAGGTACCTAAATACATCAAGTGCACCAACCGTACATTTAGTCTAAGGGGCAGCGCTGTCTCACACATGTGGATGGGTGCGGGACTCTAAGGACATGGTGTTGGGAACACGGTGGTGGGTACGGCCGTGCGAGGCTTCGTGGGTAGCTTTATCTTATTATCATTTAGTAGAAACCGTTAAGATATACAGTGGTGTGAAAAAGAAAGTACACCCTCTTTGAATTCTATGGTTTTACATATCAGGACATAATAACAATCATCTGTTCCTTAGCTGGTCTTAAAATTAGGTAAATACAACCTCAGATGCACAAAAACACATGACATATTACACCATGTCATGATTTATTTAACAAAAATAAAGTCAAAATGGAGAAGCTATGTGTGAAAAACTAAGTACACCCTTACTGCTTCCATAGGAATTAAGATGCTAATTAGCAGACAGGTGCTGCTGATCAAATGCTCTCGATTAATTGATCATCAGCAAGTGTGAACACCTCTATAAAAGCCGAAGTTTTAACAGTTTGCTGATCTGGAGCATTCAGGTGTGTGTTAACACAATGCCAAGGAGGAAAGATATCAGCAATGATCTTAGAGAAGCAATTGTTGCTGCCGATCAATCTGGGAAGGGTTATAAAGCCATTTCCAAACAATTTAAAGTCCATCATTCTACAGTGAGAAAGATTATTCAAAAGTGGAAAACATTCAAGACAGGTGCCAATCTTCTGGGGTATAAATCGCCTTTACGTAGTAACCCACAATGCCTAGAAATGTCCTCATGTTTTTTCCTTAGGGGACGGGGCCAATTCTCAATGGCTTCTACTTTATTGAGCTGGGGTTTTACAGTCCCGTTTCCCACAACATAGCCCAGATATTGTGCTTCTGCCAAGCCGACTGCACATTTAGCTGGGTTGGCTGTGAGATCCGCCTCCCGAAAGGTTCTCAACACTGCCTCAGCCTTTTGTAGATGTGAGTCCCAATCTGGACTATGAATCACCAAATCATCATAAGTATGCTGAGGCATAGTTTCAGTGTGGCTGTAACAATTTATTCATCAACCTTTGGAAGGTTGCAGGCGCCCCATGAAGCCAAAGGCTAAAACGGTATACTGGAAGAGGCCATCAGGTGTGGAGAATGCTGTTTTCTCTTTTGCTGACTCTGTTAACAGGATTTGCCAATAACACTTTATAAGATATAAAGTAGTTAGAAAATGGGCCCTCGCCAACCTCTCAATTAACTTGTCTACCAGGGGCATAAGATAGGCATCAAACTTCGAGACTTCATAGACTTTTCAAAAGTAATTCCAAAACCGTATTGACCCATCAGGCTTAGGTACCAAGATGATAGGGCTGGACCATTGACTATAGGACTCCTCAATTACTCCTAGTTCGAGCATCTTCTTTACCTCTGACTGAATAGCCCCTCTCCTGGCTTCTGGAATCCTATAAGGTCTTATCTTAATGGCTATTCCCGGCTTGGTGATTATATCATGGGAAACCATCCTAGTTTTCCCTGGTACGCTGTAAAATACATCCCTGTTCCTATTTATCAATTCTACAGCTTCTCCGTATTGTTCAGGAGTGAGTTCTGACTTTATTCGAGCTAGTGGATCCTCCACTTTCCCGGATTTGTTAACTATCACCGCCAAGCATACCTCTCTATCCTTCCAGGATTTTAATAGATTTATGTGATATATTTGATCTACTTTCCTCTGATCTGGCTGCCGAATTTTATAATTCACCGGGCCAACCTGTTCTAGAACTTCATATGGCCCTTGCCAATGTGATAACAGCTTGCTTTCGGCCTTGGGAACAAGCACCATTACTCAGTCCCCTGGTCGGAAGCTGCGCACTGTAGCCTGCATGTTGTAAAGGTTCTGTTGGGCCCTCTGTGCCTCTTCTAAATGTTGTCTGACTATGGGAGTAACATGAGCAATGCGTTCTTTTAAATCTTCTACAAATTGAATGACATTCTTCCCTAGAACAGCCTGTTGCCCCCACTCTTCTTTGAGGCTATCCAGAATCTCTCTTGGGCGTCTCCCATACAGGAGTTCAAACAGGAAAAACCCTGTACAGGCCTGTGGTACTTCTCTGATAGCAAACAAGAGATAAGGCAACAAGGTGTCCCAGTTCTTCCCATCACTACTAACCACCTTTCTCAACATCATCTTAAGAGTTTTATTAAATCTCTCTACCAGTCCATCCGTTTGCGGATGGTAAACAGAGGTAAATACAAAAATAGGGATAGGAGTCCTTGGTTGTTCCTTCTACCGGGACCCCATTAACTTCTACCGCTTGGCTAAACCCATTTTTCAACTGGGGATCATTAGCCTGTTCCCTACCAAAATTATAGAGAATATGGGGAATGACCCCCAAGGTATACCGAGGCTACTACCCAGACTGTAATTTATACCAGTCCGTAAATCAGGGAGGAAGACACCACTCTTCTTAAGATAATGTTATAAGAGCTATATAAGCTTATCCGGACTAATTCAGGGTGGTGGGCTAGGAAGTATACTACGGTAGAAGTACAGAAAGGCACCTCCAGGGAGGTGCCTAAAGGTAAGTCAATGTGTCCGGTGTCCGTCGGCCTCACCTCCACCCTGTGTCCAACGATGTCACAGTTCAGCTGGTCAGTACTCACGGAGAATGTAGTGGTCTGCCTGTAGCGCTGATGTGTGAGCAACCTCTGTCCCGGCTGCTCGTGGTGTCGGCGTGCTCCAGCCGGAAATGACGACAAGAGAGGAAAAACAGGTAACAGCGGTCACAGCTCCTCCAACCAGCCAACGCATTGAAAAAGTAAAAAACTTTATTGAATTCAAACAGTGAACATCAGCAGCAATTCACTCTGATGCGTTTCGTCCAATGGTGGACTTTATCAAAGAGTGATAAAGTCCACCATTGGACAAAACGCGTCAGAGTGAATTGCTGCTGATGTTCACTGTTTGTATTCAATAAAGTTTTTTACTTTTTCAATGCGTTGGCTGGTTGGAGGAGCTGTGACAGCTGTTACCTGTTTTTCCTCCCTACCAAAATTACTTGGGGAAAGTTCTAGACTTCCAAAACCTTCCTCTTCAACAGTTTGACCTGTTATATCTACGGGTCACTCTGACTCCTGAGTGTTAACAAGCCCTGTCTCTGACAACTCCTGATACTCTGTACTCCCTCTGTTTGCAGTAGTGACCAGTGCTAACAGGGGTGGGGGCGGACCTCTTTTTTTGTCCTTCCTACGTTCTCGTTTTGATTTAGGGATTTTAGACACCTCAGAGACTAATTTAGGGTCTGTAAATGGGAAAACATCATCCTGAGTAGCATTGTTTAAGGTGAGTTGTCCTCTGATCATGGTATCAAAACAAGGAAAACTACAACCTAAAACTAGGAAATGGGGAAACTTTGGTACAATTGCTGCCGTAGTTTGGATGACTTGCCACTCGACTTTTACTTTTATCGGAGTCGTGGCGTACGGATGCGTACACCTATGCACACATAATACCCGCAACTTCTCGCCCTGGCGTAACTGGAGAGGCTTAACTAACTTCCCAGATACTAAGTTAATATCACTCCCTGAGTCTACCAGGGTGGAGATTGGTTTACCATTTAAAACCACCGTGGTGAGAAAGTTGTTGGTATTTTTATCCCCGCGGGTCACACATACCACTCCACAGAACTCTGACCTCACAGAGCCATACGCACACTCCATTGGTTCAAACAACTTAGGGCAGTGAGCCTTAATATGTCCCGCCTCCCCACACGCAAAACAAAACAATTGGCCTTGTTCGGTCATGAAACCATTTCAGAGGTTTTGAGTTTCTGTCCTTATCCAGGTTTTCTTCCACTCCCTCAAACCGTGCGGCCAGCCGTGGGTCTTTGTTCCAGCACTGGCTTCTAATGTTCATGTAGGGCCGCGGGTTTTGGTTTGTGCGAGAGAACGTGGAGCGTGACAGTTCACGGGTGGCTAGAAAACGTTCCACTGTGCCTACCATGGCATCATAAGTGAGGGGATCTCCTTGTCCCACAAAATGTCGGAGGTCTTTGGGTAATGCTCGAATGAAGTGGTCCAATTCCACCATCTCAAGGAACTGAGTTGGGTTATATGCTTCTTGTTTTAGCCAATTGGTCGCCAGATGGATCAAATCCCATAACTGGGATCTGGGTGACTTTTGTTCCTGGTATCTCCATGTATGGAACCTTTGCGCATAGACTGCGGGAGTCACTCCAATCCTTGCAAGGATTTCGCTTTTTAGACGGTCATAATCCGCTACGGCTTCTTTGTTGAGGTCACAACATGCTTTTTGGGTATCTCATAGTAGAAAGGGTACGGTAATCCCAGCCCATTTGGAGCGTGCCCAACTTTCCCTGGTAGCGATTCGCTCAAAGGACCGGAGGTAACCCTCAACGTCATCTTGCGGCGTCACCTTCTGCAGGTATAGGTTCGCCTGGATGGGCCACACCTCGGCTACACTGGTCAAGTCCATAGTAATCTGGGCAAGGCTTTGAACCAGCCCCTTCTGTGTTTCTGCGATAACGGCAAGCTGGGCAGCAAGTATCTGGTTTGTCCACATTGTGCCGCAGTGCTTTCAAGTCCTTAAGCGATGCTGTCCGCTACTTGTCGGTTAGTTTCCTGCTGAACAGCAGTGCTCTGTAGTAGGGCCTTCACAACATCCTCCATACTGAAAGTAGCAGTCCACACAGGATCTAACAGTCGCAATCTGCAGCTCCGTCCCTTTTACAGGGTGTTCAGCATCCACTTCTGACACCACTTGTGGCTGGATGACTGTGGTTAGTGAGGAGGCAACACAGTTCTTCTATTGAAATAATCTGCTGGTGGTTTTATTTGTCCATAAACATAAAAAAAACAAAGCCTATCCACGTTAGGAAAGTTAACTAAACAAGGTAAAGCCTACCTACCCGGCTGGTTAGCTAAACTAGACCAGACCAACAATATTTTTTGATACCACTTGACTCTTTACCTGGGAGCTTTATTCCATTTGGGACAGCATAAGTCTGAGCAGCCTGGGTCTGTCTGTCAGCTCTCCTCTGTCCTCTCTTAGTGTCTGAGAGGGACTGCTGTCCCAGAGGCATTTCCTCTTCCCCTTCTTAAAGCAGGCGAGCTCACTTAATTAGGATCACCTATGGCCTGTCTAACTAGTGGAGTTAAATCATCACATACTGGAAAGTAGTCATAATGCAACCTCCTTCTAATATATATAGAGCCTATGACTGTCGCAGCACTGACAATTAGTTGGATAATTCGTGCCTTTATCCAATATAAGGATCAGGAATAATCTTGGGACTTAGGATATTACTGGAACCAGGAATCCCTTTAGCTTTGTCATCTGGGACGGGTTCCACATCTGATTCCGCTGCTGCAGGATCCAAGTGGTCCATTGCCAAATACTCAGCCCCTGTCTCAGGGGTTAACTGTAAGAGATGTGTGCAGAGGTACATATAATGGAGACCGATTTGGGTGCAATTATATCTTGGCTTTATTGAGCCTGTTCCGTTATCCAAGCAAAGCATACAAAAACAACAAAATAACAAACCCCTATCCCTTTGTAAGGGCTAACTTACTTTCCCTGACCCTATCTGCAGGACTGGATAGATATTCTCATTACCAGCCTATCACCCCAAAGTCTCAGGAGGTACCTTAAGCAGGTGGCCATCTATGTCAGTCAAGCAGGTTCCCATCTATGTTAGCGAAGCAGGTTCTTGGGTCCTCTGTGTCCAGGAAATATAGGTCTCTGGGTGTCTGGGTGTCTTCATCTCCGGACAGCCATTGTGCTCAAGACAGTGTCTGTGTGCCGGCTCTGTTCTACTTCTGTCAGCCCAAATGTGAACGAAGGAATCTCTCTCCTGTTTCCAACAGGAGGCTTTTCTTACAGACTTAATTGGCCAAGTGGAGTTAAGAGATAGTTTCTTAAACAGTGATAAGTCCCTTTTACATTAACCATAAGTGGGAGATAATGGTAGGAAACAATATTGTGTAGTACTATTTAATAAAAAATATAAAACACCTATAACATACAGGTATTAAACTCACACTTTAAAATAAAGTTAAATGCAGATTGATAGTTGTTACACTGAGTCTCTCACACTCAGCTGTATTCCGATCCGAAGAAGCCATAGCAGTAAATCTCGTAGGGTGACTGTCCAGTGTACAGAGATAGAGAGAGAGAGAGAGAGACTGAGAGCCCGATCGGGAACAGAGCTGGCACCCACAGCTGAGAAGGCCGAAATCAGGAGTGGAAGTGAACGTGCAGTGGATGCAGACGCCAGTGGATCGGCATAAAATCTGGAATAATCAGAGATCTGGACTTTGTGCTAATATGAGTGCATATGGTCTTAGTTAAGCTATCATTTACTTTTGTGAACTTGGACTATCCCCTGCATCTCGGATGGGTTACAGATTTCACTGGTTGGGATATTGTTTTTGTTCATGTCTAGTGCAGATTGGAAAGCAGTGGTACTGACAGTGATTGCATTAACCGAATAATGATTTCCCACAATGACTGATTTAAAATATGCTGTGGCTCGATGTGATTGGCAGTATTTTCTGTGCATATGCGTATCCTAGAACTGTGGCTGTTGGATTGAAGCTTCAGGTATATGGATACTGATTATGTATACCCTTTGTGTGCTGAACCCTTATGTGTAACTTAAGAAGTGGATAAATGGCTCCTGACTATCATATTATAAATAGATTATTCGAACATATAACCAGAGTACAGCGTTGCTGACAGGAGACTCCCTGCAGATGGCCCAAAAGGATTAACACTGCAGGGTCCCATTCAGGAGAATGGAAACCCGCAGAGTTAATCCTTCTGGTCCGCTTTCTGTCCCCGAGGCCACGAGCTGTAGCCGCAGTGTGTTCAAACTGCAGCTGAACCTGAACACTGAATATCGCGGCACAGAAGACAGTAAGAGTGGCCATATATCTGTAGATGGATAGCAGGGTGGCTATGGAGCTGAAACACATTCCTTTCAGTTCCATGGGGCCATCTTTCAGATTCATAATTTAATATGGTAAATTGGTCACAAAAATGAATACATAAGAGCATGTCAGTGATTTCCTCCACATTAGGGGCTTAATGCACAAGCTCTCTCAGTAAGAGAGGCTTTCTAAATGTATTTCTTGTCTTAACAAGTGGAATTTTACACAGAAAAAGATGAACTGAGTTAATAAGATTTTCATGGAATGTTTTGAATATGATTACATTTGATTTTGTAAGTAAGTAAACTGGCTTTGTAGTGGAAGAACTACATTTAAATTCTTTGCCAGCTGTTAATGTTCTTGGACAAGTGAATCACGGCTATATTTACTAAGCAGTACTATGTTGTAAGTCACCCTAAGGCCCATTGAATTGAATGGGCTGTAAGGTGCCCTACAGCTTAGCATCACTTTGTAAATATAGTGCTTTATGTCCGTATGCTCTAAGCCAAGGGTCTCCAAACTCAGTCCTCAAGGACCGCCAACAGGCCGGCTTTTATGGATATCCTTTTTTCAGCACAGGTGGCTCAATCAGTGGCTCAGTAAAAGAATGAGCTACTGATTGAGCCACCTGTACTGAAACAGGGATATCCATAAAAGCCAGCCTGTTGTCGGTCCTTGATGACTGAGTTTGGAGACCCCTGCTCTAAGCAGCAAACATAAGCAAATTTGAACACAGACTTATGCTTATACAGTACCGACCAAGTTTATTCTAAAATGGCTAGAGCCGCAAGCCGCGAGGTTTCCCGGCTTTCTAAACGAATCCCCTCGGCGTGCCGCGCCTCACCGATGCGCGGTCACGCTTCATCGGGTGCGTGCGCGCCATGCGCGCGTGTCCAGGGCTCCCCGAAGGGAGCCCTGGTGTCCTCTAATGTGGGGGACGGCGGTGGGTGGCTTCGGGAGTTCCGGTGGACCCGGAGAGGGGAGGGGGGTGCCTCGATCGGAGGACCGATCCTCCGAGGCTCCGGCGCGCGCACGGTACACCCCGGCGCGCGCCCGGTTTCTGTCGCGGCCGAGACCAGGCAAAAGTTAGAATAAACTCGGCCGCGACAGTAAATTGTGTTCTTTGTCAGTATGTGTGCCTACAGTATGTATTTATACATTATCTGATAAATGGCACCCTTACGTAACGCTGACGTCTGTATGGGCTCCTCGCGACATGATCTTCTAGGGTTATTTAAAGAGAAAAGAGGATAACACTAGCATCATATTGCGTAATACAGGCTTCTGCCAACTTTAATGTATCAAAAAGAATGGGGGCGCAAAAGAAGAGGAGATAATCACTAAAAGTGCAAAAAAAAAATTCAATTTATAAGGACATATATTAAAAAGTACATGACTTACAATAAAAATAGGATCATGTAGATCCAAGTACACCAAGCAGGTAAATAACACGAACGGAACGTCCGCAATCTAGGCAGAAAACCCTCTCCGTAACGCAGATGGGAAGTACTAAGGGGAAGTCCTAAACCGGCATCTCCGTGTGAAAGTTCCTGCAGTGGTGTAGCGTGGTGTAGCGTGGTGTTTTCAATATATGTCCTTATAAATTGATTTTTTTTTTTGCATTTTTAGCGATTATCTCCTCTTCTTTTGCGCCCCATTCTTTTTGTCTATGTGTCTGTGAGTGTTCACAAGCCCCGCTGATCACGGGAGACAGGGAGCAGCACTGAAGATGGATTACAATAGGAGATCTGTGATGGCCAGCACGCACTTTACTTTCAACTTTATTTTGTCCCAGAAGGGGACTACAACTTTGACAAACACATTGGGGAACTCAGACATTAATCTTCAGTTGTTATTGTTATACAGTATCACTGACATTCCATATTTTAGACACACTGTCACTTTAAGAAACAAAATCATAAAAATAACACCTACTCCTACATGGGAGAATAACTATACAGCAGCTCTCTCTCTAATTGGCTGGCCATCTAACCTGGTTCCCAGTTTAAATAACACACTCACTCCTGTTTTCGGTTACTATATATGCAATAATATCCACAGTCTTTAGGCACAGCGATATACATTGAGTCCTTATCTGTTTGTTGGGGACAGCATACCAATAGATTTGGTGCAATCCTTCTGGATACTTCAACACGTGAAGGGGGCGTCATCCCCAAACTGGATACAAGAGAGCAATGATGCCCCCAGCCTCCAGGAGAGAGCGTGAAACAGCAAACCTAGCTGCCATAGATACCTGTTCCTTAAGTATGAGAGCAGGTGAAGGGAGCCAGAACCACTGTAAAGTCTGGTATGAATTTCCTATCCACCAGCATTCTGACTGTGAATCTGTGGAATGGATCACATCCACACTATGTCTGCACTTTCTGATATAAATCGGACAGAAAGCTGCCTAATATCCTGTGACTATGCCACTCATATATATATATATATATATATACAGAAAAAAAGAAAGAAAGGATATGGCTGTGACGGGAGCTTTGTGACAGGCTATTAATAATACACAAAATATATATAACTGGGTTGAACTGTGACGAGACTTAGATAGGATAAAATATAATTTATTCCTTGATAAAGGTGAACACACAAGATATACAAATAACAGGCAAAATATAGACACTTACTTAAAGATTATGACAAGAAAGCCATCAGGATACAGGATGGGCCATTTCTTCCATATTTCAGTTGACATCACAGCAATACTTGCAGCTCATGAATGAAGACACATGCATGAAGACTATACATGAAGACCTCTGGCATGAAGACCATAGCCATAGGCTGAGCCTGGTTCTTATACCATTATTTCCCATTGAACACAACCTAAACCCAGCCCCTCTCATAAATCAGTGGTGAGGTTGACAGTTTTCCTCAGAGTAAAACTCCTCCCACCCAAGGACGTTTAAAAACTGTTTTTCCTATCTAAATAACTTCATAACGTCAGTTTAGTATGACTTACTGGCACGCGAGACATATTAATACATTCCGGCACGCATGACGCTCCCAATGAGACTAAATATTACCGTGTAATACTAAAATTAAAAGAGATATTAATATCTGTCGCTTAGGACCTGCTACACATCATGTGTTTATATTCGTTATGTGCGAATCAGTCCCACGAATACACATATGTAGCTTTTAGTACGTTCAGCTGAGGACATCTCATAATATTCTTATATTTAATACGGTCACTCATTCTGATATCTCCTTGCGTAACCGCAGCCCTGGCCCCCATCAATACATCCTTTGAAGCAGGGACCCCTGGGTAGTGCACATTTGTCACCTGGTGTTAGATTTCACACCCAATGCCCCAGAACTCCTGTCCTAGCTGTCTCCCAGCAATATATGTTAACATACACCAACCCCCCTCTGTACCTTTTCACACCCAAACTTCAATCAAGCCTTTTGAAGCCCAGATTTTTCTGAAAAGACACACCACATTTGTATTTTCTTAAACTGTATCTCATTAACCCCTTAAGCCCCAGTGTGTGTGTGGTGCAGACACGGGCATAACGTGATACATTTACACAGGGGAATAAACATTTGGATATTGAAGCAAGGCAAAACACATTTCTGGACCTCAGTCCAGTTAGCCCCTTGCTTCCCTGATGAGAGTAGCGGGTGGCCAAATGCGGTTGTAACCCCTTTAATCCCATGCCAAATCCTCCCCATCGTCACACCTCCCCTGCTCAATGGATGCCTGGTGCCCCAGCTGCCTCCCCTGGCACTGGGACACCACTGGTGCCCTTGATGCACTCAATAAGTCCTGAGGGGTTGGCCTGGCAAAATTGTCCTCCGGCATTGTCCAGCACATTGTCCTGGCCACAGTGGATAGTGAAGTCCAGATCCTGCGGAGCAAGGCTCCACCGTGGCCGCCGGGCATTCTCCTTTGCCTCCCTCTGCCCCCCACCCAGTGCCTGGTGAACCAAGTCCATGGTGAAGGGGCCCCTTTGCAGACCAGGCTGCACACTGCCCAGAGACTGGCATGTCTCTGCACCCGCAAGAGACCAGCTATCAAGCACAGACCATCGCTTTCCTGTCAACCAAGTATGGGAAAGAGCTATGGAAAAAACAGGTAGGTCGCGCTATATCCCACAGTGAACTGGCAGCCTATGATATAACCCTGACCCCTAGTCAGGCTGTGGAAATGGAAAAAAGTTATATCTGTGGCGCTCAACACTGTAGTAATCAAAACAATTCTGATAGATAATATAAAATATACAACCAGAGCCACGGAAATCGCCCGTCCGAATGGATGCTCCACGTGATATGGGTGAACATGTAAATATATAAAAAAAAATCAAATCATAGCATAATACTGTAAAACATTTGTGTATATGTTTTACAGTATTATGCTATGATTTGATTTTTTTTTTTATATATTTACATGTTCACCCATATCACGTGGAGCATCCATTCGGACAGGCGATTTCCGTGGCTCTGGTTGTATATTTTATATTATCTATCAGAATTGTTTTGATTACTACAGTGTTGAGCGCCACAGATGGGAAAGAGCTATGTCACTATCCTGTAGGGACCCTACCTGCCCTGGCCCTGTGCCAACCTGTAGCTGCTCTGCTATACTCCTGACTCTCCTCCCTGGCTGCCTATCTACCCACAGCCCCTCCTCTGGGAACCCTGGGGAATCTGTCAGGGGGGTCACTCCTGGCCAGTCAGAACAAGGGATCTCCTGCCTACCTAGCCCATCTGTACCTTCTTCCAGCTGCCTGACACCCCACTGACCTCCTATCTTCCCCTGCTCCCCAGTGTCTCCCTGCCTAGCCTCCCCTAGGCTCAGCACCTCAGCCGCTGCTGATGACTCCTGCTGCTTACCTCCCTGCAGCCCACCTGCACTCCTCTCCCCCCTGAGCAATCCTAACCCAGACACTGGAACTACCTGCGTGCACCTATCTCCCTGACCTTGTCTCCCCCTTACCAGGGATGAGCTCAGGGGCACCTCTCCAGACGCAACCGCCTTAGCTCTTGGCTGGCAGGTATCCCTGGGGTGGCACAAGCTTGCCACTGCCCAGGATACCCCCAGTCCATAGCCAGGCTGCAACAGGGGGTTGCTGATCTGAGACACCCCCTGAGGCTCTGCCAGGGTAATGGGAAACTCTAGCTGCCCTACCTGCTGCTGTCCCTCCCTTGCTACCACTAGCCCTTCTTCTCCCACTGAGATCTGATGCTGGCTACCTACCTGCAGCCTCCCCTCACTCCGCTTCTCCCTAGCTAATCCTAGCCTGGATCCTAGGGACACCTGAGTGAGGCCATCTCCCTGACACTGTCTCCCCATTACCGGGGATGAGCTCAGGGTTGCTGGTGCAGATGCACCCATCTTAGCTCCTGGCTGGCAAGTAATCTGGGGGTGGTCTAACTTTGCCACAACCCCTGATACCTCCAGCCCATAGCAAAGCTGCAACAGTGGGGCTCTTAACTGAGAGTCCCCTTGCTGCTCCGCCAGGGTAGTGGGGAAATCTGGCTGGCTCACTTGCTGCCTTCCCTCCCCGGTTCCCACTGGCCCACGCAACCCTCTCCCAGGCAATCCTACCCTAGATCTGGGTGCTAACGGGGCTAGCCCCTCTCCCTGAAGCTATGCCCCCATTACCGGAGGTGAGCTCAGGGTTGCTGGTGTAGATGCACCCACCTTAGCTTCTGGCCGGCAGGTAATCTGGGGGTGGTCTAACTTTGCCACTACCCCTGAAATCTGGGGGTGGTCTAACTTTGCCACAACCCCTTATACCTCCGGCCCATAGCCAGGCTGCAACAGTGGGGCTCTTAACCGAGAGTCCCCTTGCTGCTCCGCCAGGGTAATGGGGAAGTCTAGCTGCCCTACAAGCTGCCCTTCCTTCCCCTCCCCTGGTGCCCCTATCTCCTGCCACCCCCCAGACACCCCTATAGTGAAACAACAGGGTACAGTCATAGGGAAAAATAAGTCAGGGTCAGTCTGCGACTTGGTCTGGCTTACCTCGCTGGTCCCCGCAGAGACCGCCGCTTTCGTTGGTCCCGATTGCAGGGGGACTGGAGTGGCCGCCGCCGGCACCATCTGTGCTGGGCAGCAACGGGCCGCTGCCGCGACAGCGCCCGGGTTGGGTACAGGTACAATGGTGCAGGACAAGGGTCCCTGGTCTTTGTGGAGGAACACAGCTCCCGCCAAACCAGGTAAAATAACCCCCTCCCGCAAACCCTGTCCCTCCCCCCACTCAGAAAGGGCTCCGGCACTTTGCCGGAACTGCGGCTCTTCTGCCGCCGTCGCCGCCATCGGCGAACCCCGGGTAGCTGCCGCAGCAGTACCCGGCTTTGATGCAGGGTCGCCGGTGTGGATTGTGGGGCTCCGGTCATCGCTGGGAATCGCCGACTCCGACCAAACAATGTGAAACACCCACCTTACGCACACCCCAACCCTCCCCCCAAATAAAATTGTCGCCGGCAGGATGCCAGAGTGGCGGCTTCTTCTCCACCGCCGCCGCCGGTTCTCCGCCGGGATCAGGTGGATGGCCGCCGCTCTCCGCCGCTGTTGCTGATGCAGCCCGTCCAGGTTCTCCAGGAGACGTCCCGAGGAGGGTTGTCGCCCCGACTGGGCGGGAGCCATCAGAGGATGCCGCTAACTGGGTCATCTTTTCCGCAGCTCATGAGCGCTGGCCCTGAGGGGCTTCTTCGCCCGACCGCGCACGGTCCGGGCACCGGGCATTATTGTGGCCCGTTTGTTGGCAGTGCCGCAGCGCCTGCCGGTGCTTCTCCGCCACAGGTGGACTAACCCCAGCAAGGGGCAACGGAGTCCAGATCGGAGTTGTTTGAGTGCCGGGCTCTGGGAGGGGATAAGCGGGTCGGTGTGGTACCGACGCCAGGAACTGGGTCCACTTCGCCGGGAACCACGTCTTGCCCAACGCACACACCAGTGCTAGCTCTTTCAGGGAAAATGGACGGGCCACCGCAGCGGCCGTTACCTCTCCTGGTGCAAGACTTCTGTGGTCTCCGAGACCACCCGCTCCCTCCACAAGTCTCTGCCGTCCCGGAGCTGGGTCCATTCCCTGCTCTCCGGGCGGTTTGATGGTTACAGCGGCTGCAGCTGTGGATCTTTGCTCAGCCTGCCGGGTTTCATGCTCACCGATCGCTGTCTCTCTCTCAGCCTTGCCGGCTGCTGTTCCCCGCGCCGACTTGATGCACTCCTCCGGTCTCGGTGCCCGGCTCCAGTGAGACGGATGGCCGGCACTTTGGTTCTGGAGGCAATGCTTCTCACAAGTAGGGGAACAGTGAGGAGGTGCCATATCTTGTGTTATATGTTGTACACTGTGTGTTCAATATCTTTAGTCCCAGGAACTCGCAATTACCATCGAGTTCCCACTACATTACAGTATCCCTTAGTACACTGTAATACAGGTCCAGTTCAATCCCGGCGCTGCCACCAGTTTTACTAATAAGCCTGTGATGGGAGCTTTGTGACAGGCTATTAATAATACACAAAATATATATAACTGGGTTGAACTGGGACGAGACTTAGATAGGATAAAATATAATTTATTCCTTGATAAAGATGAACACACAAGATATACAAATAACAGGCAAAATATAGACACTTACTTAAAGATTATGACAAGAAAGCCATCAGGATACAGGATGGGCCATTTCTTCCATATTTCAGTTGACATCACAGCAATACTTGCAGCTCATGAATGAAGACACATGCATGAAGACTATACATGAAGACCTCTGGCATGAAGACCATAGCCATAGGCTGAGCCTGGTTCTTATACCATTATTTCCCATTGAACACAACCTAAACCCAGCCCCTCTCATAAATCAGTGGTGAGGTTGACAGTTTTCCTCAGAGTAAAACTCCTCCCACCCAAGGACGTTTAAAAACTGTTTTTCCTATCTAAATAACTTCATAACTTCAGTTCAGAAATACTTACTGGCGCGCGAGACATATTAATACATTCCGGCACGCATGACGCTCCCAATGAGACTAAATATTACCGTGTAATACTAAAATTAAGAGAGATATTAATATCTGTCGCTTAGGACCTGCTACACATCGTGTGTTTGTATTCGTTATGTGCGAATCAGTCCCACGGATACACATATGTAGCTTTTAGCACGTTCAGCTGAGGACATCTCATAATATTCTTATATTTAATACGGTCACTCATTCTGATATCTCCTTG
The DNA here is from genome assembly GCF_040206685.1 of Ascaphus truei. Lineage (NCBI taxonomy): Eukaryota > Metazoa > Chordata > Amphibia > Anura > Ascaphidae > Ascaphus > Ascaphus truei. The sequence goes on along the minus strand of NC_134483.1, from coordinate 149,183,911 downwards.
TGTAACCGCAGCCCTGGCCCCCATCAATACATCATTTGAAGCAGGGACCCCTGGGTAGTGCACATTTGTCACCTGGTGTTAGATTTCACACCCAATGCCCCAGACCTCCTGTCCTAGCTGTCTCCCAGCAATATATGTTAACATACACCAACCCCCCTCTGTACCTTTTCACACCCAAACTTCAATCAAGCCTTTTGAAGCCCAGATTTTTCTGAAAAGACACACCACATTTGTATTTTCTTAAACTGTATCTCATTAACCCCTTAAGCCCCAGTGTGTGTGTGGTGCAGACACGGGCATAACACGATACATTTACACAGGAAAATAAACATTTGGATATTGAAGCAAGGCAAAACATATTTCTGGACCTCAGTCCAGTTAACCCCTTGCTTCCCTGATGAGAGTAGCGGGTGGCCAAATGGGGTTGTAACCCCTTTAATCCCGGGCCAAATCCTCCCCATCGTCACAATGGCGCCACCTAAATCTACTTAGCATGTAGAAAGGCAAAATATGATAAAAAGTCTATGCTGTTCAGGACTAAAGAAAAAATATATAAATAAAAAATATAATAAACAAATAAATAAATAATGTCCAGATATGTAAAATACAATACAAATCAAGGTCCATCTCCACACGTTATCCTAATGAGTATTTGCAGCCTGAATACAGGGGAACACCACCCCCTCCAAGATACCTACAGAAAAGACAAACAGAAAACAGGCGCACTCATAGCGTAGTAAAGTTTACAACATTTATATGGAGTTGGATATATAAAAATGCACACTCACAAACATAACAGGAATGAAAGCATTCATGAGTAATACTCAATCGCCAGCCGTAATGCAGGATACCAGCTGCTTCGTTTTAGCCGTCTAGTGTCTAGCCATTTTCTGGTTTTATTAATTCTGCACAATATTGCTTGACCTTCTATTTTATTATATGATATATTCATCCTCTGTGCATAAACCAGAATTAATGTTTTAGTGGTTCCGGGGGGACTGTTTTAAGATTTTGTGTAATTCATGTGTTTTTTTCATTGAATAAATCTCATTATCATTTATTATTGCTTGAGTGCTTTTAGTGGGATTCTTTTTCTTTCTTTTCTCACATATATATATATACAGGCATACCCCGGTTTAAGGACACTCACTTTAAGTACACTCGCGAATAAGTACATCTCGCTCAATAGGCAAACAGCAGCTCACGGATGCGCCTGTCAGTACGTCCTGAACAGCAATACCGGCTCCCTACCTGTACCGAAGCTGTGCGCAAGCGGGGAGACTGTAGAGCCTGTTACACATGCGTTATTTACATCAGTTATGCACGTATATGACGATTGCAGTACAGTATAAGCATCGATAAGTGGGAAAAAGGGTGTGCTTCACTTTAAGTACATTTTCACTTTACATACATGCTCCGGTCCCATTGCGTACGTTAATGCGGGGTATGCCTGTATATATATTTTTTTTTTTTTTGGTTCGGCGAGTAGCTTTTTGGGTGATTTGTCGACCACTGTGTATGTGTGTGTATATGTGTGTGTATATACAGGTATATATATATATATATATATATATATATATATATATATATATATATATATATATATATATATTAACACACAAACCCAGCAAGCTCAAACGCCCACACCCACCTAATCTTGACTATATGTAATGCCACATAGAGTGCACCTGGCTGTGGCACATGAATATAGCAAACGACAAGGGGTGCCCAGTGCTACATCCAAATGACAAAACATACATGGTAATAATTACAAGAAATAATGCTTCAGTACTAATAATAATGCTAATACTAATAATAATAAAATATGTTTTTTTAGTTAGATATTTTGGCCAAAGCATCATAAGCTTGCACACCAAATCGTGAAGGTAAACCATAATACGTGCAAGTCCTACACTACACTGCATTTGTTCCCTATACCTCTGTATGAGGGGGAAGAACCCTAATAGATTCCTTACCTGCAGCAATATAAGATCCACCATTAATATATATATATGTTTGTGTATATATCTGTTATATACATATCTATCCAATAAATATTTTCACTTGTGAGCACATTGACATGCCTTAGACAGGTCTGCAACCCTGCCTTTCAACCATTATCACCTAGCAAACAGTGTGTCCACTGCAGCAAGTGATTCTGGGAAATGACATACAAATGAGCATACTGTACAATGTGTCACCTTTTGACTGAAATCCATTTACATGGAACCCATATAACCAAATGTTCTGCTGTTCACACAGCTTTGGATTTCAGGCAAAAGGTGACACATTGTGTACTCATTTCCATGTAATTTCCCAGAATCCCTTGCTGCAGTGGAAGCACTATATGCTAGGTTATAATGGTTGAAAGGCAGGGTTGCAGACCTTTCTAAGACAGGTGAATGTGCTCACAAGTGATATTCTTTATTGGCTATGAGCTAACGGTGCAGATTTTGTGATGCCTTTTTCACCCACCATAACTTAAAATGTGTATGGTATGTATGTATATATGTATGTGCAGTTTTCGACAAACCTATACATTTGCACGCCCCGGGCGAGTGGATTTAACATCGTGGCAAGCTCCTATTGGCCCAAGCAGCACATGTGTTGTACTAGGTGGCGAGTAGATTTTTTTGTTCGGCAAGTAGATTTTTTGCTGATTTGTCATGAGCCTTAGTTGGGGCCTTTTCCACGGCCGCCTCCATCGGAGCCTGTGGGGAGTAAGGAGCTTCCTCACCACTCCGCTGGCTTGCGATGGGTTCCTCTTCCTCCGGTCCCGTCTCCGGATGTCCCTCCGACACACTGGGAGTCACACTGGGAGTCGCCACGGCCGTGGGACTCTTCCGTGGTGCCGGCCGCACTAGCGCTTGCTGCCGAGGGATGTCGATGTGCAGCGGGCCCAAGTCACAGGTAAGCCGCTCTGCCTCTGCCACACTGCTGTAGTGGCTCGCCGGTAGGCGCATCACCACTGATGGTTGTTGGTCGCTGGAATCACTAAGAGAGGATGGGGGTGCAGACACCTTACCCTGTGATTCCGGAATCTGCAGTCCAGGAATCTGCAGTCCTGAGTGTGGAACCGAGTCAAGAAATCTTGCGGTTCTAGAGCAGAGTCTAGAACCGAGGTTATAGCACGTGGAGCCTCCGAAACTTCAGTGGTTGAGGTAGAGGGGTTAACAGCATCGATTACCCCAGTAGAGAGGTCATTCACATCTTTCTCTGCTGGTTCCGGCTCTGGAACCGACTCTGGAGCCGGATCTGGAATCACGGTTAGAGTGCAAGAGCCCTCCGAAACTTCTGTGAGGGAGGTAGATCGGTTACCTGCATTGACTGGCCCAGTATTGAAGTCGATCACTCCTTTCTTGGCGAGTTTCGTAGGCCGCAGCAGCACAGGCTTCAGGAACTGTGCTCCGCAGCAGGCACACTTGGGTCCCCAGGTCAATTTGCCACCTGGGAAGTCACACCGGTTACAGACACATTGTATGCATCCCTCATCATCCACTTCTGCCACTTGATATTCTGCTGGTAGCTTAAAGGGGTCAAAATCCATACCACCAGACAGTTTTAAGTCCTTTTGCAAACATGGGCACAACAGAAAGGATACGTCCCCTCCCTTTCTTCTCCAGACTCCATACAACTGAGGATGCTGTTTGCGGCAGCTTTTACCTTTGTTACTGGGAACAGACGTTACTGACTGGGGATCACTGTGCTTCTTCCCCCTGGTGGAATCCGAAGGAGGGACACATGCTATCAAGGAGTGGTTCTGTCTCTGTGCTGAGCCACTCACATCGCAGGGGCGGGGCTCAGGTTTGCCCGCCAGACCCGGACAAGTTTCTGCAAAAAAAATTTGTGCAGGCTGGTGGCATGCAACATGTGCGCTCTCCTTACTTGGCAGGAGACGCCATTTTAGGTGTAACTCACTTTTAACATTTCCTGATGATGGAGCCTCCATTTTGATCACAGTCCTTTTAACTACACTAGGGCTCTTTGCATAGATAAGGGGGTAGTCTTCTGGTGGGGCATTTTCCCTGCATATTTCCTGATCTGCAAACATTCCGTCTAGGCCCAGGATTTCCTTTAGGGACTCTAGAAGGGCAATCCCCTCCTCTTGAGCAGGAACATTCCCCAATGCCTCCACTTGACTATGCAGCTCCTGAATCGTACTGGCCCAGATATGGACCTTGTGGCTTGTGGTTGGTAACATCTTTCTTTGCGTACTTTTGGTACTCTACAACTATTGGGGCACCCCAGGTCTGATCTCAGCAGCGCCTCCAAATGTAACCCATATTCCCCCACCCAGTCGCAGATAGGGTGCATGTGAGGGGAGCTATATGTATTACCCAGTGTGGTGCTTTACCTGTTAGGCTCATAGGAGGCCTGAGCCTCCGCCAATGAGAGCCTGGGGTGTATCCTCCTGAACAATACTACAGGGTGCAGCGCCTCCACCTGTGATGGCTCCCAGCAGAGCATGAGTTGTTCCTCACAGGACAATAATATAATACCACACACACAGCATATAAAAGAACAGTGACTTTACTAACAGTAACCATAACCATGCAAGTCATACATTAAGTGTCTCTCTTTTAGGAGACACAGTAGCTAACGCGTCTCGCAGGACGCGACCCCTTCACCATGTGCCCACACCGTGTCCAATTCCCCACACCACAACCCCACTCCCAAAGTAAGGTATGTGTGTGTGTGACTGCGCAGCCACTATGTACTGATTTATAGTTGGTGCACTTATGGATGTTACCTGCCGAGCGCTCAAGCGCTCGGACCTGCAAACAGACTTCGCAAAGGATCCGACGGTGAAGATGCGTTAGGGGTACCTTCCAGGGCGATTCCACCCGGTTGGCTGCTCCTGTGCTTGAAGAGGTCTGATCCCAAACCTCTGCGTTGGTGCTGCAACAGTCTCTGGGCCTTGACACTTCTCTCTCTCTCTAATGTGACAGATTCCTGTACTAGGGCCTGTCCCTGTGACCACCCACCCTCACTAGTGGGAAGTCAGGGCCTCAACTCTAGCCTGGGGATTTCTGGCCTAGGGCAGAAGCTCGCAGCTCTCTGCCCCCCTTCTTTCCCCCTCTGTTTCCTAAGTCTGACTGACTCATGGGCTTCACAGTCTGCTTCCTGACTCTGCACACAGCAATGTAACCAATTCCCTGCTGCAGAGAATCTGCAAGTCTCAGTGGCTGGCTGGCTGCAGGTGACAGGGATCATAGGGCATTCCCCAGAGGCTGCTGGGGGATGTAGTCCACTCAGGCCCTCTTTCCTATGGGGACCGCATGCGCGATCTCTACTGCGCCTGTGCGAAGCTGTAATGGCCACCGCTATGCTTAACTGCGCCTGCGCAACCTCCCAGAGCTCCTGCACACTTGTAATGGCCACCACTACCCTTGCCAACCTCTGCGCATTGCGCGAACCTCGCGCCAACCACAACATGGCCGCCACGGCTATCTGCGCATGCGCGAGCATCAGGACCCTGATGGCGCCGGCCCAGATGGCAGCGCCAACCGGGAGAAGTCGCCGTCCCCTTCCCCCACTGCCACAGGGGTAAGGCAAGGGGCAAAGGAAAATCAGGGAAACCGGGAGTGACCCCCTTACACACACAAAGATGAAGAAGTCGATCTTTGGGAGTTATTTATCAAACTGCAACAGTGCTATCGCACTCCCATTGGAACCCATTGGAACTCCCATTCAATGGGAGTGTAGCCATGTATAAAAATGGTTTACAGTTCTTTCTCATGCTGGCAGTAAACCTGGTAAGTATGCAGGATTGCCAGCATCAATCATGGAGGTTTGCCCTCACACCCTGGTGAGGTGTCATATTACAACAAGGGGAGTGGTAACATGCTCTGTGTCCACTATTAGTGACACAAGTGGTGTGGCTGTTTTCTGAGTCTATATAAGACACAGCACTGCCAAAAGTTAGTGTTAATCAAGAGATTTTATAGTGTTGGAGAGTGCTAATCAGTTATGATTTAGTTCTGAAGGTCTGCAGCATTTAAGGCTGTCAGATATACCAATCTGCACTTTGATCAGGGACCTGACACAGGTGGTGATCTCCCTGAGGGGAGAGGTGACCCAACTCCATTAGGAGGGAAGGACCTTCTGAAGGGATGTGCAGCAAAGAAATGAGCGGCTAAGAACGACCGCTGTGAGGGGCAGTCTGCCTATGATGATAATAAAGATGCCCAAGTTCACAAGACCCTTGCTGTGTATGTGTGGAATCATTACACAGAAGGAGGCACCACAGAGGTGGTCCTCATCAGACACATCCCCCTGCGGATGCAGAGATCCTGATGAGGTGGAGGCGCTGCATCAGATGTGAGTAGTTCTCTAAGCACACTACCTCAGATGCCTGTCATGCTGATATCCCCACTACCATCAAGCGGGAGACTCAGGAGTCCTGTAAGCCAGCAGGTGCACAACAACATACAGACATGTAATGGGGGCCAGTTAGACCACAGGGGCCAATGTGAGATTGGGTGGGTCCATAAAAACCGTTACAGGAGTTTGTGTGATACAGTAATGCACTATTGCTTTTTCATTAGTAACCCCCATTGTGTCAATTTTGCTCCAAATTGCCTTGGTACATGTCCCCCTTTGTAGGGTGACCAGATTTTCAAAATGAAAAACCGGGACAGTTTAAAACAATGTACATCACGTCACGCCCCCCCCCTCATTGCCATGACAACAAGACACTAACGTCAGGCGGTGACATGTTGCCATGACAATGTGGCATCACGTGATGCCTCGTCACCATAATGCATCCTATTGTCATGTCAACTTGATGCCGTGTGACGTCACGGAGCAGCTCGTTGTTATGGCAATGTGTATTACGTGACGTCGCGCAGCCATGTTGACGGAATTTGGAGGGGAGGATACAGCCAAAGGCAAGATAAATAAATATATAATAAATAGATCTAAAAAAATGTTATCTCCGCGTTAGCCTTCAATAGAAGGTGGCAACCCTGGCTGCAGTGTGTGTTTCTGTATACAGAGGTAGGCCCTGCAGTGGGTGTTTGTGTGCATAGAGGTGGGGGCTGCAGTGTGGGTTTGTGTGTATAGAGGTGGGGGCTGCAGTGTGTGTTTGTGTGTATAGAGCAGTGATTCCCAACCTTTTTTGTTTGGAGGAACCCTTTAAGTATTTTGTTACATTTTGGGGAACCCCTATCTGGATAACATGTTCGACGGGTAAATCACAAAATAGACGTGTAAAGAAGTGGGGGTAATAAATAATAATTTACTCATACTTTTGAATAAACAATGTGTATATATTTTGTAATGATTTTGGTTTAAACACCCCCCCCCACCTACATCTCACATCACCCCCCCCCTGCATCTCACATCACCCCCCCCCCACAGATCAATCGATCTCTCCCCCCCCCTTCTTTCTCCCTCCTCTCTCTCACCCCCCGTCTCTCCTCTCCTCTCCCTCCAGTTTTCTCCTCCTCCCCCTCTCTCTCTCCCCCCCCTCTCTCTCTCTCTCTCTCTCTCTCTCTCCCCCTCTCCCATCCTCTCTCACTCCCCCTCTCTCTCTTCCCCTCTCTCCCTCCTCTCTCTCTCCTCCCTTCTCTCTCTCCCTCTCCCCCCTCTCTCTCTTCCTCTCCCCCCTCTCTCTCTCCCTCTCCTCCCCCCTCTCTCTCTCCCCCTCTCCCATCCTCTCTCACTCCCCCTCTCTCTCTTCCCCTCTCTCTTCCCCCTCTCTCTCTTCCCCCTCTCTCTCTTCCCCCTCTCTCTCTTCCCCCTCTCTCTCTTCCCCCTCCTCCCCTCTCTCTCTCCTCCCCTCTCTCTCTTCCCCCTCTCCCTCTTCCCCCCCTCTCCCTCTTCCCCCCTCTCCCTCTTCCCCCCTCTCCCTCTTCCCCCCTCTCCCACTTCCCCCCTCTCCCTCTTCCCCCTCTCCCCTCCCTCTCTCTATCTCTCTCTCACCCTCTCCTCTCTCTCTCCTCCTCTCCCACACTCCCACACACACTCTCGCACACACCGTCACACTCTCGCACACACCGTCAAACTCTCGCACACACGTCACACTCTCGCACACACCGTCAAACTCTCGCACACACACTGTCACACAAACACACTGTCACACTCTCTCACACACACACTGTCACACACACACACACACACGCACGCACGCACGCACGCACACACACACACACACACACACACACACTGTCACACACACACACTGTCACACTCTCACACACACACACTGTCACACTCACACACTGTCACACTCACACTGTCACACACACACACACACTGTCACACTCACACACACACTGTCACACTCTCTCACACACTGTCACACTCAAACACACACACTGTCACACTCTCACACACACACTGTCACACTGTCACACACACACACTGTCACACTCTCACACACACACTGTCACACTCTCACACACACACACACACACACACACACACACACACACACACACACACACACACACACACACACACACTCTCACACTCTCACACTCTCACACACACACGGTCACACTCTCACACACACAATGTCATACTCACACACACACACACTGTCACACACACACTGTCACTCTCACACACACACACACTGTCACACTCACACACACTCTCACACACTGTCTCACTCTCACACACACACTGTCACACTCTCACACACACTGTCACACACTGTCACACTCTCACACACTGTCACACTCTCACACACTGTCACACTCTCACACTCTCTCACACAGTCACACTCTCTCACACAGTCACACTCTCTCACACAGTCACACTCTCTCACACTGTCACACTCTCTCACACTGTCACACTCTCTCACACTGTCACACTCTCACACACACTGTCACACTCACACTCACACACTCACGCAAGCAGCATTTACAGCAGAAGCAGCCTCCCCCCACTTCCATCTTTCCCCCCTGCAGCATCTCCCTCTCCCCCCCAGCCCCCCCCCCATATGCCTACCTGCGGCGGCTGCGGGTTCGGCGGAGGCGGCAGGCTGTGAGCGGCTCTGAGGGGGGAGGGAGAGAGCCGGGTTGCCGGGGGAGCGAGGGGGGGAGCCAGGGTGTCGGGGGAGAGCCGGGGGATTGAAGGAGAGAGCCGGGTTGCCGGGGGAGCGAGGGGGGGAGCCGGAGTGCATGTCAGGAATCGGCGTTCTCCTCGCCTCCCACACAGAGAACCCCCTCTCCGCAGGGAGCCCCTGGACCCACAAAACAATCCTGCCTTACCGGCCTACACGGCTCCTCGCCCCTGCCGCCGTCGCGGGATCACTCCCCTCGGCGATTCCTCTGCTCAGTGCTGGGCGCGCCCACGCCCTCCTGCACGCACACCTACACGCACGCCAGCCTCCGACGTTATGTGCATGCATTCCCAGCTTACAGAGCACACGCCTAACAGAGCATTTTAACCACTGCTCCTGCAGTGAGGCGTCGCCCCCAAGCATCACACAGTTCCATGCAAATCAATGATTACACTCAGCTGGGCTGTAACACCTCCCTCCTATCAGGGAGGACTCCTTGCAGTCCTCAGGGCCTGCCCCCTTTTCCCATTGGCCTGCCCAGCTTTATTATGCCTGTGCTTCCCATCACTCGTCGCTCGACATAGTTCTGTATGGAAGCATTTGACTACTCTCTCAGTGACTCCTCAGGTATTGACGCGGATTGGACGACTACCCCCTCTGGCTCTCGACTTCAGCTCTACTTGGACTTCGTGACTTCTGGCATCCCTGTAACACGGCTTATACCTTCGATCATCCGCAACTCTCCTATCCCTGATCTTGGCAACGGCAATAACTACTCCTCCTCTACTACCGGTACCGGCAAGTATTGTCTTCATTACTATACCTGGCCTGGCAACACTAACACCACACTCCGGACGCGCTCCCTTTGCTGCGGGTGCGTGTATCCCTACGTCCCACCTCAGCACAGGGGATGGGTCTGGTCTGCGGGCAGCACCGGCGTAACATTATGTCGAGCCCACAAGACGCAGACCAGATCGAACTTCAACAGTTTATCTCTAATCTGCTTCAGCATAACCAGGCCATGGCGGATCAAATTGTGACACTTACACGCCAGGTTGCAGTACTCTCAGACAGGGTACCGACCGCGACCCCGCCAGATGTAAGCCCACACTCCGCAAGCACAGTTAGCAGCTCAGATGTAAGGATTCCTCCCCCCAAGCCTTATGCAGGTGAACCGCAAGATTGTAGGGGTTTCCTAAACCAGTGTGAGGTGCAGTTTGAAATGGCTCCCCATCTCTACAATACTGATCGCAAGAAGGTAGCCTATATTTATAACCTCCTCACTGGCAGCGCCCTGGCTTGGGCTTCCCCGGTTTGGGAGCGACGTTCTGACCTTACCCAAGATTACCCGGCATTTAAAGCCGAGTTTCAACAAGTATTCGATTCTTCCGCTCGTCGGGAGATGGCATCTGTTTCTCTCCTCCAGATCACTCAGGGACGGCGAATGGTGATGCAGTATGCTGTGGAATTCCGGACTCTAGCAGCCGAGACTAACTGGGGACAAAAGGCTCTCGTCTCCGTGTTCTGGCAAGGCCTGGCAGATCCCATCAAGGATGAACTCTCTCGCCAATCCAGGCCGGATCAATTGGAGGTCCTCATTGATTTGGCTGTCCGAGTGGATCAACGTATCCAGGTACACCGCTCAGAGCGTCAGCGCACTCGCGTCCATAACTTTCATGTTCCGTTCTCCAGTACTCCCAGCAACACTCCTGCACTGGAGTTGCCAGAGCCAATGCAATTGGGGGTACAACGCATCCGCACACCGATACGGCAGTTCCGCCACGCCGGGGGATTGTGTTTCTACTGCGGATCCATGGAACATCTGGTTCGGGAGTGTCCACTGCGTCCGGGACGGGAACACCCAGTGAGTACAGAGGGGCTCTCTCTGGGTGTAATGTCTCCACGTCCCCTTTCTAAAGGTGAACTCCCTAAGAAACTTACATTTCCAGCCTCCCTTTCAGGCGATAAGTTCAAGACTTCTACCGCCGCTTTCATTGACTAAGGAGCTGGAGGAAACTTTGTGGATCTTGAATTCGCCAGGTTAAACCGCATACCACTCGTGAGAAAGAAGGTTCCCATCGCACTCGTCGGTATCGATGGACGTCCTCTTACCCCGGCCAACATCTCCTTAGAGACGGCTCCCTTGCTTCTGTCCTCACATCTGCACAAGGAGATCTTAGTTCTCGATGCCATTCACGCTCCTGGGATACCCATCACCCTTGGTCTTCCTTGGCTACAGCTTAACAATCCTCTCATTGACTGGACTTCCTCTGCCCCCATTTCCTTGAGGCCGAGGTCAGACGAGACTCATCAACTGCTGGCCAATACCTCTGTTCCCGAAGTTATTCTACCTTCCGTGTACCATCAATTCCGGGACGTTTTCAATAAGGTACAGTCAGACCTCTTGCCGCCACACAGGACTTATGATTGTCCGATCGATCTAGTTCCAGGTTACTCCCTACCCAAGTCCAAGACCTACCCCTTGTCGTTACCAGAATCTCACGCTATGGATGAATATATCCAGGAGAATCTCAAGAAAGGCTTTATTCGTCACTCCAATTCCCCAGCAGGGGCTGGGTTTTTCTTCGTCAAGAAAAAGGACGGGTCGTTGAGGCCTTGTATCGACTACAGGGGTTTAAACCACATCACTATTAAAAATCGTTACCCCCTTCCCCTTATTACCGAACTGTTCGATAAATTACAGGGGGCCAAGATTTTTTCCAAGTTGGATCTACGTGGTGCTTATAACCTGGTGCGCATCAGGAAGGGGGATGAACGGAAGACGGCCTTCAACACACGTAGTGGACACTACGAATATCTAGTAATGCCTTTTGGCTTATGTAATGCTCCCGCTGTCTTCCAGGATTTCATCAACGACGTCTTTCGTAAGGTACTCAATATTTTTGTTATTGTATACTTGGATGATATCCTGATTTTTTCCAAAGATCTCCAGGACCATGTACGCCACACCTCCTACGTCCTTTCCCGTCTCCGTGAACACCATTTGTACGCCAAACTGGAGAAGTGCACCTTTCATACGACCTCTACTCCGTTCCTGGGGTATATCATTTCCGATGAGGGGTTTATGATGGACTCCGGTAAACTTCAAGCAGTCACTGAATGGCCAAGACCCAACTCTCTCAAGGCCATACAACGTTTTTTAGGGTTCGCTAATTACTATCGTAAGTTTATACGGAGTTTTTCCACCATTGTGGCACCCCTCACTGCGCTCACCAAAAAAGGAGCTGATCCTTCTGCTTGGTCAGCCGAGGCTATCTCCGCCTTCGAGACACTCAAGGAAGCCTTTATATCCGCACCTATTCTCCGTCATCCCAACATCAAACTTCCCTTCGTCCTGGAGGTCGACACTTTTGATTGTGGCGCTGGTGCCGTTCTTTCCCAGAGACCCACGCCCCAAGATAAGTTACATCCCTGTGCATATTTTTCCAAGAAATTCTCGTCTGCCGAGAGGAACTATGACGTGGGTAACAGGGAACTTCTGGCCGTGATGATGGCTCTTCAAGAGTGGCGACACCTGCTGGAGGGGTCAAAAGAGCCGTTTACTATTCTCACGGACCACAAGAACCTTCTTTACATAGAGAATGCTCGACGCCTTGGTCCACGACAGGCTCGTTGGGCTCTTTTTTTTTCTCGATTCGATTTTCACCTTTCCTATATTCCCGGGACCAAGAACGTAAAGGCAGACGCACTCTCCCGTATACATTCTTCTGAAGAGAGGCCAGAGGAATCGTTGGAGACTATCCTTCCACATGAGAGGATTCTCGCCACGTCTACTTTCAAGAATCTTGACAAGATTTTGCACTCCCAGAGACGCATTCCCAAGGACTTGGTCGTTCCCGACAACAAACTCTTTGTACCATCCAAATTTGTTCCAGAGGTCCTGTCTTGGGGTCACTCCTCTAAATCTGCAGGTCATCCAGGTTTTAAGAAGACTACTGATCTCATTCGTCGGAATTTCTGGTGGCCAAGGATGTCTCAAGATATTCTGGAGTTTACCCACGCATGCTCCTCGTGCGCTCAAAGCAAGACTCTCCGTCAAAAGCCTGAGGGTTTTCTGTTACCCCTTCCAGTTCCCGACCGCCCCTGGTCCCACATTTCTATGGACTTCATCGTGGAGTTGCCCAGGTCCAGAGGAATGAACACTATCTTGGTGGTCGTGGACAGGTTCTCGAAGATGTCCCATTTCATTCCACTTAAAGGATTACCCACCTCCCCCGCCCTTGCTGATATCTTTACGGAGCAGATTTTCCGGATTCATGGGATCCCTTCGTCCATTGTGTCTGACAGAGGTTCTCAGTTCGTATCCAAATTTTGGAGAGCTTTCACGAAGAGATTGGGCATCTCTTCTTCCTTCTCTTCCGCCTATCATCCTCAGTCCAATGGACAAACGGAGAGAATCAATCAATCCCTGGAGAAGTACCTGAGATGTTTTATATCCGATTTCCAGGATGATTGGGCTCAACTCCTCTCTTGGGCAGAGTATGCCGTCAATTCTGCAAAAAACGAGTCCACCCGGGAGTCACCCTTCTTTATAAATTATGGGTTCCACCCTCCCTGTCTTCCCATCCCCAACATTTCTTCTGGAGTACCAGCCGTAGATGAACGCATTTCTTCCCTCCAAACCGCATGGTCCAGGATTCAGTATACCCTTCTCAACTCCTCCCGCAGATCGAAATTACAGGCCGATCGTCGTCGTTGTTCGGCGCCCAGTTACAAACCAGGGGATTTGGTATGGCTCTCCTCTAGGAATATCCACCTCAAGGTACCATCTCCTAAACTGGCACCTAAGTTCCTGGGACCCTTCCCTATTTGTGAACAAATCAATCCTGTGGCATTCCGGCTCCAACTACCACCCAGTATGAAGATTCCCAATGTCTTTCATGTGTCTCTTTTAAAACCATTTATCTCCAGTCACTTCTTTCCGGATCAGACTCGTAAACCGGATCCCATTACGGTACAAAATAACGAGGAATACGAAGTTCACTCTCTTTTGGATTCTCGCCTATCCAGGGGTCAGCTCCAGTTCTTGGTGCAGTGGAAGGGCTTTGGCCCTGAAGAGAGATCCTGGGTACCTTCAAAGGACATTCATGCCCCGGCCCTTCTTAAGTCCTTCAGGAAGAAGTTTCCAGAGAAACCGTTCTTGGACCGTCCTGAGCCGTTCCTGAAGAGGGGGGTACTGTCAGGAATCGGCGTTCTCCTCGCCTCCCACACAGAGCACCCCCTCTCCGCAGGGAGCCCCTGGACCCACAAAACAATCCTGCCTTACCGTCCTCCATGGCTCCTCGCCCCTGCCGCCGTCGCGGGATCACTCTCCTCAGCGATTCCTCTGCTCAGTGCCGGGCGCGCCCACGCCCTCCTGCACGCACACCTACACGCACGCCAGCCTCAGACGTTATGTGCATGCATTCCCAGCTTACAGAGCACACGCCTAACAGAGCACTTTTAACCACTGCTCCTACAGTGAGGCGTCGCCCCCAAGCATCACACAGTTCCATGCAAATCAATGATTACACTCAGCTGGGCTGTAACACCTCCCTCCTATCAGGGAGGACTCCTTGCAGTCCTCAGGGCCTGCCCCCTTTTCCAATTGGCCTGCCCAGCTTTATTATGCCTGTGCTTCCCATCACTCGTCGCTCGACATAGTTCTGTATGGAAGCATTTGACTACTCTCTCAGTGACTCCTCAGGTATTGATGCGGATTGGACGACTACCCCCTCTGGCTCTCGACTTCGGCTCTACTTGGATTTCGTGACTTCTGGCATCCCTGTAACACGGCTTATACCTTCGATCATCCGCAACTCCCCTATCCCTGATCTTGGCAACGGCAATAACTACTCCTCCTCTACTACCGGTACCGGCAAGTATTGTCTTCATTACTATACCTGGCCTGGCAACACTAACACCACACTCCGGACGCGCTCCCTTTGCTGCGGGTGCGTGTATCCCTACGTCCCACCTCAGCACAGGGGACAGGTCTGGTCTGCGGGCAGCACCGGCGTAACAGTGCAGCTGGGAGCGAGGGGGGCAGCCGGGGTGCCGGGGGGAGCGAGAGGGTCAGCCAGGGTGGTGCCGGGGGGAGCGAGGGGGGGAGCCGGAGTGCAGCCGGGAGCGAGGGGGGCAGCCGGGGTGCCTGGGGTAGCGAGGGGGGCAGCCGAGGTGGTGCCGGGGGGAGCGAGGAGGGCAGCCGTGGGGCCGGGCGGAGCGAGGGGGGGTGCCGGGGTGGTGCCGGGGGGAGCGAGGGGGGAGCCGGGGTTGTGAGGGAGAGAGCCGGGTTGCCGAGGAGCCAGAGGGAGGGCCAGAGTGCCGGGGAGAGGCAAAGCCCCGCCCCCCAGATACTCCATCTAATCCCCTGCGGCCCGGCCTTCTAAAGCCCCGCCCCCTGGCATTCTCCATCCAATCCCCTGCAGCCCGGCACGTTTCTGCAGAAGCCCAACCCCTGGCAGTAAGAAAAAATACTTGCCGGGCTGCTCTGCATCCTCTTCCTCCCCGCCGCCGCGCACCGCCCACCCCCCATCCCCACGCACCGCCGCCGACACAAAAAAAACGGGACAGTCATGGGACAGTCAGGCAACCGGTACAGTACACGAAAAAACGGGACTGTCACGGGAAAAACGGGATGAATGGTCACCCTACCCCTTTGGTGTCTTTTATAAAAGATTTCCAGATGTAAAACCAGTGCAAAAGTAGAATAAGGACCAAATGTACCAACAAAACAAATCTCATTATAAATTAATTACATTAGAGCTTTGTCTTTTCCTACAGATAAACATGATTCACTGTACTACTGTATGAAGATACTGACAAGGTTTCTTTGTACGGTACCTTTTCGGCACATAATAGTAACCATACAAATAGTGCTTTAATTCAATTTTTATAATAAGCAAAAGTCTTAAGATTCATAATCTAATAGGGTAAGATAACACATATTCCACTACACAGAAAAATAACTATACAAGAGATATAGTAGAGAAGGAGATAAATTTTGTCATGGTGCAAAGTGAAAATGTGAACTATGGAAAAGGAGCTATAAAAATATAATTTACTTTATGCATAACATAGCTAATATAATTTGTAACAAGGAAATTTACAAATCCATAATTCTTGTCTTCAGTCTAGAATCACTCATGTTCCCATACTTTTTGTAACCCTATTTGTGTCACAAGGGGAACGTTATGTGATAATTAACACATAAAAGCATGTCACTGATTTCCTCCGCATTAGATGCTTAATGCATATGACGTCTCAGAAAGAGAGGCTTTCTAAATGTATTTCTTGTTTCAACAAGTGCAATTTTCAGGTGATGGGTTCACGGGGGTTTAGGGAATTAAGTCACAGTAAGGCTTAGGCATCACTGCACACCCCAGGAAGATCCCTCTGTGGGATAGAAACGTAGGATTTTTGTGTCTGTTACAATACAATTATTTGTGCACTTACTTCTGAGTGCTGTCTCTCTTTGCTGTTCTGCTTCCCTGCTGGATGTTAACGTACTCTTTACATTATTTATGGGACTAGCACCAGGCTTATTTGGATTACAACGTTGGTGCTTGTTGTTTATATATATATATATATATATATATATATATATATATATATATATATATATATATATATATATATATACTGTATATATATATATATATATTATACACAGTTAGGTCCGGAAATAATTGGACACTGACACAATTTTCATAATTTTGGCTCTGTACACCACCACAATGGATTTGAAATGAAACAACCGAGATGCAATAGAAGTGCAGACTTTCAGCTTTAATTCAAGGGGTTGAACAAAAATATCGTATGAAACGTTTAGTAATTGCAACCATTTTCATACACTGTCCCCTTATTTCAGAGGCTCAAATGTAATTGGACAGATTAACACAATCATAAATAAAATGTTAATTTTTAATACTTTGTCGAGAATCCTTTGCAGGAATGACTGCTTGAAATCTGGAACACATGGACATCACCAAACGCTGTGTTTCCTCCTTTGTGATGCATTGCCAGGCCTTTACTGCATCTGTCTTCAGTTGTTGTTTGTTCGTGGGTCTTTCTGCCTTAAGTTTTGTCTTCAGCAAGTAAAATGCATGCTTGATCGGGTTGAGATCAGGTGATTGACTCGGCCATTGCAGAATATTCCACTTCTTTGCCTTAAAAAACTCCTGGGTTGCTTTCGCAGTATGTTTTGGGTCATTGTCCATCTGTAAAGTGAAGCGCTGTCCAATCAACTTTGCTGAGTTTGTCTGAATCTGAGCAGACAATATATCCCAATACACTTCAGAATTGATCCGGCTGCTTCTGTCTTCTATCACATCATCAATAAACACTAGTGACCCAGTGCCATTGTAAGCCATGCATGCCCATGCCATCACACTGCCTCCACCGTGTTTTACAGATGACGTGGTATGCTTCAGATCATGAGCCGTTCCAAGCCTTCTCGATACTTTTTTCTTCCCATCATTCTGGTACAGGTTGATCTTAGTTTCATCTGTCCAAAGAATTCTGTTCCAGAACTGGGCTGGCTTTTTTAGATATTGTTTGGCAAAGTCTAATCTGGCCTTTCTATTCTTGAGGCTTATGAATGGTTTGCACCTTGTGGTGAACGCTCTGTATTTGCTCTCGTGAAGTCTTCTCTTTATGGTAGACTTGGATAATGATATGCCTACCTCCTAGAGTGTATTCTTCACTTGGCTAGATGTTGTGAAGGGTTTTTCTTTACAATGGAAAGGATCCTACGATCATCCACCACTGTTGTCTTCCGTGGATGTATCAGTGTTCAATTATTTCCTGTCATTGATTGTCATTGGCTGTCAAGCTCTCCATTAGCTGACTGCGGGCGGGCCTTGGCTGTCATTTCCTGACTACGAGACAAAGCATGGGGAGAAAGAGACAGACACAGCATGGGGGGAGAGCGGCACAGCATGGGGGGAGAGACACAGCATGGGGAGACACAATGGGGGAGAGACAGAATGGAGAGAGACTGGGGGGAGAGAGAGGCACAGAGAATAAGGGGGAGAGAGCGAGACACAGAGAATGGGGGGGGGGGAGGGAATAGAGGGATGGGGGATAGAGAATGGAGGGATAGGGGAGGAGAGAATGGAGGGATAGGGGAGGAGAGAGAGAATGGAGGGATGGGGGTAGAGAGAATGGAGGGATGGGGGGGATAGAGAGAATGAAGGGATAGGGGAGGGGGTGAGAGAATGTAGGGATGGGGAGGGGGGATAGAGAATGTAGGGATGGGGAGGAAGAGAGAATGTAGGGATGGGGGAGAGAGAATGAAGGGACGGGGGAGAGAGAGAATGGAGGGACGGGGAAGAAAGAATGGAGGGACGGGGGGAAGAGAGAATGGAGGGACGGGGGGAAGAGAGAATGGAGGGACGGGGGGGGGAGAGAGAAGGAGGGATGGGGGAGAGAAAGAATGGAGGGATGGGGGAGGGAGAGAATGGAGAGATGGGGAAGGGGAAAGATAATGGAGGGATGGGGGTGGGGAAAGAGAATGGAGGGATGTGGGGAGGGAGTGAATGGGGTGTGTGTGTGAGAGATGGGGGTGGAGAAACATATAAAGGAGAAGGGGCGCAGTTGGTGATGTCCTTTGTTTCATAAATATTTTTTGGAATGTGTCCCGGTTTTTACTTTTGTAAATCTGGTCACCCTATTGAAAGCTCCTGTATCCCACCTTGACAGAGGAACTAACGTGTACCTAATTTCATGTGCTCAGTGTTGGAGGGTCTGTCCTAGGACAGACTACCCATTTCAATTTCGACATCACTGCAACACAGGCAACTGTTTAGCAGAATATTTAATATCCTTTTAACCTGACTCCAGCCTAGTTGATCCAATTTAAAGTAACAGTAGTTAGGTTCTATAAAGCTTCAGTAAAAAGGGTTAAAAACAAATTCATTTTTTAGTTATAATTTAATGTAACGTTTACAATTGTATTAATATCTACAGTAACTTTGGCCTAAAATGTTATGAATAATGTTATATTTCTGGAGTTATAAATAATATATACTGAATTAAAATCACATAGTATTTTTTTTTTCTATTACGGGCACTCTGAGGTTATGAACCAGGCAGAGAGACAATAAACTGCTAGCACAACGGAAACAACCAGATGGCGCCTGGAAGTTGTAGTCTCTCTGACGTCCCTGTCTAACATCACATACGAAACACAGACTACAACCCCCAGAATGCATAGCGGTTATGGGGTACGGCGCGGAGGGTTCGGATGGCGTTTTGGTGATGGATGGAGAAAGGGATGAGAACGTTCCGGTTTATGAGGTCACAGATCTGAATACTCGAGTGATTCATGTCGGTTCTTTTGGGAACTTGTGGCGAGCCAACCTGCACAGCCGGGACCGAGCCTGGCTGAAGACTCCGGGCCTGACCTGCTGCAGCCAGAAGATACAGATCTGGCCAGACAGCTGGGCTGCTCGGTGGAGACGGCGGCAGAGCTCAAAATGGTGTGCAGGTAACACAATAAATAAATAGAAATGCTGCTTTTACCGAATAGGAGGACTAACAACATGTAATACACACAGATAAACTCGCGTATAAACTGGTAAAGCTGAGTGGCTGACGGAGAGGTTATACAGTGTTTGACGGGGGGGAGGGGGAGGGTGCAGTGATCGACGGGGAAGGGGTTGATTTCGTGCAGGCAGAGGGGAGGCAAGTTAAGCGAGAGACAGTGAGGGAACAATTTGAAAGACTGATATGGAGAGAGGGGGGACAAAGGGGACAGGCCATGGCTGAGAGGGCAAGGAAGTGCTGATATTGGTGGCTTTATTGAGTGCAAGGGAGGAGAAGGCAGATTTATTGTCAAAGTATGGTTCAAATTGATGTGGGAAAAAAAGGGTTATACCTGATGAGAGGTTCAAAAGCCTGTAACATATCAACTATTTGTTGGTATCACAGCCAGGGTTGCTACCTTCTATTGAAGGCTAACTCAAAAGATGTTTGTCTGTGGGTTTGTGCGCACTCTCATTGGCCGTCGGCCGGCCACACCTCTCGCTGTCATTGGCTGACTGCGGGGCGGGGTTATGGCACGGGCAGGGCCTCACACCGGCCCCTACTCCAGTGTCCGAGGGGCACCTCACCCTCTCCTCACTCGCTCCCGCCTGCTGCCTCTTCCGCTGGCAATCACAGGTAACCAACTCTGTGAGCCGCCGAGCACACCCGACCCCCCTGTCAGATGCCACGCACCCCCCCCCCCCCTCAGTCAGCTCAGCTGCCGAACACACGAGTACCTCCGCCGAGCAGGACACTGCTTCGCCGGGGGAGAGAGTGTGCGCTCTTTCGGAACTCACACAGACGCACCTCTTCCGGGGGGGTGGGGGGGAACAAACAGCGTCTCTGCAGCTTCGCGCACCAAGCACCCCCCCCCAACCCTCTTCCCATGTCCCCGTACCTCCGCACCTCTGCCGGGGGGTGGGGAACACACAGCGTGTCTGCAGCTCTGCGTGACACGCACCACCACCACCTGTGTCCCCGTACCTCCGCACCTCTGCCAGGGGGGGGGAAACCCAGAGCGTGTCTGCAGCAATGTGTATTAGATGTAAGCTTTACTAAGGGGGGGGGGGCGGCAGAAGTGTGAACGGTGGGGGGAATGGAGCTGTGATTGGGGGGGGACCGGATTACTGTGAACGGGTGAGAAGAGAGAGGGGGCAGAGAGGTGAATGGGGGGAGAGAGAGAGAGAGACAGGGGGAGCGGCGAGGGGGAACGGCAAAATCACAACCTGTGTAACGCCCGGGTATATCGGCTAGTATATAGATATATGTAAGTCCACGCTCACGCGGTGCGTTCGTACACACATGCTCACCGCGCTTGGCGCTTATGTGAGCAAAAAAAAAAACTAACTTTCCAGCGCGCTCAATGGCCCCCCGTTATTCCCCCCCGCCCGTTATTCCCCCCCCCGTTATTCCCCCCCCCCGTTATCCCCCCCCCCCCGTTATCCCCCCCCCCCGTTATCCCCCCCCCCCGTTATCCCCCCCCCCCCTGTTATCCCCCCCCCCTGTTATCCCCCCCCCCCCTGTTATCCCCCCCCCTGTTATCCCCCCCCCCCCTGTTATCCCCCCCCCGCGCGCGTTAATGCCAGGCCTGCGCGGACCCGACCTTACCTGCTGCAGCAGCATCTCCTTGCATTCTCCGCTCCAAACCCTGTTAACATGGCTGTGTACGGTCATGTGACACCCGTTACCATGACAAAAAGATACTATATGATGATGTATGCCCACACAGCGTCTGATCCTAGACAACACTGGATTCTATCTACACACCTGAATTTATAGTGTGACATGCTTGATTTACTCATTTATGTGAGTATAATGTTTGAAGATTGAAGGAACTGTGTTTTCATCGGTTATTTGCATTACTACACTGTATTTTTCTCTCACTGATTTTTTTTTTTTTTAATAACATATAATGCATCCCTGATCCTGTTCTACAACTGTCTGCAAGAAAAAAAGAAGACTCTTTTCTATTGAAGGTTGAGTGGGACGCACTTGTTGTAGTTATTACACTTACCTTAATCACTTGTTTGACTGTCTACTAATAAGGTTTATTCTATATGTTACGGTTTCAAGTGTACTAACATTACTTATCACTTGGGGTCACTACTAGCCTATTTCTCTATTCCTTTTATATACACTTTTAGTGTGGTTGTAGTTACTCTTTAGTTGTAAGCGCCAGTCCTATTACCTTTTTGTGCTGCACAACCCTGTTTGTGCTGTATTGATGTGTACGGTGAAGTCACGTCGCATGTTGCCATAATGCAGTCACCCTCCCAGATGATTTGTTCTAAAACGTACAACAGAAGTCTTGAATCTCTAAGGTTGGATTTTTGAAGGATGAAATATTTCTGTAGAAAAGAATCAATGTATTGAGACAAATTTGAAGTGAGTGAGTGAGTTAATCCCCGAGACAATAGGTCTGCCTGGGGGATTGATTAAACCCTTGGGTATCTTCAGGAGAAAGTAGAATACAGGGAGTTTTCGTTGCTCCCTCATCAAAAATGTGTACTCTTTCTCCTCCAGAATACCCTGTTCTTTACCCTTATCCAATAGATTTTAGAATTCTATTATAAATTCTTTGGTAGAGTTTTTTTTCTCAATTTTACATAAGTGTCGTGTTGCCTAATAACCTGTAAGCTTCCTCGTTGCACTTATTTCGGACCATTATAACTGTCTTCCCCACACCCGCCCTTTGTCTGCCTGTTTTTATAACGATATTGGGGCCTATGCAGAGAGCAGCGAATTTTAAAAATGGCGAGTTTAATAAAAAGTAGCTTTTTTGGAGAGTTTTATTCTCCATATGCAGAAATGTGCGAATTCTGCTATGTTTAACATGAATGCGTGTGGCGAGTTTAAATTGGCGAGATGCTCGCTGCAGAAATGTGTTAAAAAAAATTTGCGCCTTTTTTTTCCCTTTGCTATGGCCGCGAGCGGCAGCTTCTTGCCAACTTTTTCTGGCGAGGCAAAAAGGAGACAATCGCGCCATTTTATTGGCGCGAACAGCCGCTAGATGCCGTTCGCGCCTCTCTGCATAAGGATATTTTTAAAACTGGCGAGATGGACGTTCTCGCCAGCCGCGAGGCGAGTTTTACAAAAAGAAAAAAAAAATTGGCGCGTTTTTCGTAACTCGCCATTTTCTGCTGTTTTCTGCGCGATTTTCTCCAAAAAATGGCGAGTTTTGAAATAGCGCTGCTCTCTGCATAGGCCCCTCAGTCGTTATCCATTAATTCTTTAAGTGCCTCTTTCTTCTCCTTTTGTTTTAGTTCTCCTTATGGTTATCTTTCTTATTGGCCAGTTCCTCATTCTTTTCTCACCTGGTGGAATACCTCCAGGTGGTTCCCCTTAGTATGTTGAGGGTAGAAGGTATATCTTACTTTGAAATCTGAGTGGGTAATGCATTTTTTCTTGTTGTATAGTGGATATTATAGGGGTGGTTACCGCCAATATTTAGGTTCAAGATTTCTGCCGAAGAAGAAAAACCTTTTGAAGTGAAACTTCTTTAGTGGCACCTATTCTGATGGGGTAAAACGGGAGAGATGGGGGACAAATGTGAAACGGAAGTGACGTCACAGCTCCCCCCTCCCCCCCCCCGCATCTACATGCGGCGGCGGCGGCGATAGCCGCCGGCGCCGCTCCTAACAGCCGCTGCTCCCCCACACACACCCGCTGTGACATGCTGCCCACACACCTGCTGTGACATGCGGCGGCGTATCGCCGCCGGCGCCGCTCCTAACAGCCACTGCCATGGGTATAGCAAGATGGCTGCCGCAGAGCTTCGGTGCTGCGGGTGTAATAAGATGGCGGAAGCCCCGCAAGAACTCCGGCTGAGAGAGGACCTCCTACACACCCCTCACCCTCCCACACACCCAGTTGCTATCGCCGCCGCTCCTAACTGGCGCCGTTCCGCCGCCCGCTGCCATGGGCTGTGAGAGGAGGAGCCGCTGCTCAGCCTCTCTCCTCCCTCTTGCTTCCCCGAGTCCCGCAGCTCTCCCACACGGCTGCTGACATGCGGCGGCGCTAGCCCCTGGCGCCGCTCCCCCGCACCCGCTCAAAATTTACTCGCCGCCGCCACTCCATGCTCCCCCACACCGGACGCTTACTCTGCATCTGATCTCAGACGCGTAGGTTGTGGGCTATTTGCCCAAATTAAAGATGGCTGCCCTGCAGCAATTGCTGTGGACTGTGCATGCGCTCTGCCTGTCTGTGAGGGGAGTAGGAGAGTCTCAGGCAGAGCCGCCGCGGGTCCGCAGCTCTGACTGTCTGTGAGGGGAGTAGGAGAGTCTCAGGCAGAGCCGCCGCGGGTCCGCAGCTCTGCCTGTCTGTGAGGGGGGGGGGGAGGAGAGACTCAGGCAGAGCCGCCGCGGGTCCGCAGCACTGCCTGTCTGTGAGGGGGGGGGGGGGGAGGAGAGACTCAGGCAGAGCCGCCGCGGGTCCGCAGCTCTGCCTGTCTGTGAGGGGGGGGGGGGTGAGGGGAGTAGGAGAGTCTCAGGCAGAGCCGCTGCGGGTCCGCAGCTCTGCCTGTCTGTGAGGGGGGGGGGGGGGGGGGATGAGGGGAGTAGGAGAGTCTCAGGCAGAGCCGCCGTGGGTCCGCAGCACTGCCTGTCTGTGAGGGGGGGGGGGAGGAGAGACTCAGGCAGAGCCGCCGCGGGTCCGCAGCTCTGCCTGTCTGTGAGGGGGGGGGGTGAGGGGAGTAGGAGAGTCTCAGGCAGAGCCGCCGCGGGTCCGCAGCTCTGCCTGCCTTTGAGGGGGGGGGGGGGGGAGTCAGGAGAGAGGGGGCAGGACACAGAAAGAGAGACACACATACACTGACAGACACACACACATACATATATACACACACACACACACACACATATATACACACACACACACACACACTGACTGACACACACACACACACACACACTGACTGACACACCTACACACACACTGACACACATACACACACACTGACTGACACACACACACTGACTGACACACATAGACACACACACACACTGACTGACACACATACACACACACACACACACTGAATGACACACATACACACTGACTGACACACACACATACACACACACACACGCACACTGACACACATATGCACGCACACTGACTGACACACATACACTCACTGACTGACACACACACGCACACTGACACACATACACACACGCACACTGACACACATATGCACGCACACTGACTGACACACATGCACACACTGACACACACACTGACTGATACGCACGCACACTGACACACATACACACACTGACCGACACAGAGAGACATTCACACAACACAGAGAGAGACATACTGACTGACACACACACTCACACACTGACTGACACACACACACACACACACACACACATTGACTGACACACTGACTGACACACATGCACACACTGACTGACACACATGCACACACTGACTGACACACATGCACACACTGACTGACACACATGCACACACTGACACACACACTGACTGACACACACACACACACACACACACTGACTGATACGCACGCACACTGACACACATACACACACTGACCGACACAGAGAGACATTCACACAACACAGAGAGAGACATACTAACTGACACACACACTCACACACTGACTGACACACACACACACACACACACACACACACACATTGACTGACACACTGACTGACACACATGCACACATTGACTGACACACATGCACACACTGACTGACACACATGCACACACTGACTAACACACATGAACACACTGACTGACACACATACACACACTGACTGACACACATACACACACTGACTGACACACATACATAATCTCTGACTGACACACATACATACACAAACATACATACATACTCTCTGACACAAATACATACTCTCTGACTGACACACATACATAGTCACTGACTGACACATACACTGACTGTGCCGAGCACGCGCGTTATAAGTCAATTTCTGTGACAAAGGTCAAAGAAGTTTCACTTACTATGCGCGTGCACCGCACACACAGCTTTTTTTACGGCCAACTTCCTCAGGAATTTGTTTGCATCCATGAAGAGGTCGAAATTACTTGGTCCCCTCATTGGTGCAAACGACAGTCCCTTGGATATTATCCTATTCTGGGATTCACTGAGGGCATGGAACTCAAGTTAAATATGTTATGAGTTACTTGGTTGACCTTTTTGGTCCTCGTTCTTTTTCTTCTGCCCCTCTTTCCTCGGACGTTCTTCCTCTTTTGGGTCTTGCTTCCTTCTCTAGTAGGGGCAGAAAACGGTTTCCCCTCTCCCACAAAGTGG
The DNA here is from genome assembly GCF_040206685.1 of Ascaphus truei. Taxonomy (NCBI): domain Eukaryota; kingdom Metazoa; phylum Chordata; class Amphibia; order Anura; family Ascaphidae; genus Ascaphus; species Ascaphus truei. The sequence goes on along the minus strand of NC_134483.1, from coordinate 149,158,061 downwards.
AAGGCCCCAGTGCCCTTAAAAAAATATCCGGTCTATGTAGACCAGTCTGCACTGGAGATATATCGCTTCTCACTGTTTCCCTTCTATCCTGATCTTTGCTCTTTTTGGGGATAGATGAGGATTATTGGTTTTGGCTTTGGCTTTTTCCCTCTTCTCTTCTTTCTCCTGATCAATTTGGGTATAACTAGCCTGATCTTAACCATTTGTGTGATGGTTTTGATAAGTATTTCTATCCATCTCTCTTCTTTCTATATTTTGGTCATGTCTGGTATACCCTGACTCTCTCAACGGTGTTCTTTGTCTATACTTGTTGTTGTTGTTGTTATCATTGTAGTGTCTCTTGTGTTCATATTTGTTATAATAATTATTCCCATTTATTATTGTTTTTATATTTATATGTTCCTCTCTCATGATCTTTATTTCCTTTTTTGATATCTGGTTTGGTTCCAACTTCTCTGTTCCCCCTTTAGATAATCTTCTTTGTACTGTATCTCCTAAATTTCTTAATTTTCATCAAATTTTAGGTCTTTCTCTAGATTGTCTAATTTCTTTTGTAATGCTTTACCTTTCTCGTTAAATTCAGCAGTGTCTTCCATTGGGCTTAATGTATCTTTTATGATGTTAATTTCCTCATTACATTTTTTAGATGGGTGTTTTTTTGTTTTTCTATAATTAGATCAAATCTTGAGAACATTTATCAAGTATTGTGTTCCAATTCTTGTTAAACTCCTTATCTTCTAAATCTATTTTTTTTAAATTATTAATCCCCTAGGGATTTGCTCGCAGTTCTTATATTTCTGTAATTTATGGAATTCAATATCTATAGTGATGTTTATATCTTTTTCACAAACACTTTCCTCAAGTGTTTTCATTCAAAGTTTACACTTCTCATTAGACAGTCCCTACCAGAGGGTCGGAGCAGGGAGTTACAACTTTATATTAATCACTGTTTATGTTCATTTATTTCACTGTGTAATATAATAAAGTCACATATAATTTTTATCACTTTATTATCACACCTATCACGTTGGTTGTAGAGGGAGCGCCTTATTGTTTGCATAGACTTATGGCGCAGAGGCATCACGTGACACCACGTTGTCATGGCAACGTGACAGCGCGTGTCGTCACAAAGCGTCTTGTCATGGCAACACGGCGCCATTTGACATTGCGCAAACGTTGACTTAATTTGTAGGGGGAGATGCCAGAAGATGCCGGGAGATGCAGCAAGCCACCCGGATATCTATGAGGTAAGCCGGGAGATACATGGCCAAAACCTGTAGTCTCCGGGTCAAACCCGGAGTGGTGGCAATCCTGATCACAGCACATTACTCCTCCCTCCTCTTATTTGATCATGTTGGTGTGGGGGGGGGGGGGGTTGAGAAAAGAGTCCGACTGATCTGTCTCTCCATCAGTTTGCTGTCATTCAGTCACTTTCTCCCCTTGTCTGTTTTGTGTTTCAGCAAGTTTGCTAGAGAGGAGACAAACACCTTTCTAGGGTTAAAACATTTTGTATCAGGACGTAAGCAAATTTGATAAATTTAGTATATAGTGTTTCAGCAGTAGAACATTGCTCTGTTTACTACCTGCTACTTACTGTGCACAAAGAACATTTTAACAGCAAATAAAATGGGTCAGTAAAGTGAAACATTGGGAAATTATAGTACTGGCATAAATACAGAGACAAATAATTAAAATAAGCGTGCCAGCACATATGGTCTGTTTTATTCAATTCCAAATGGGACAACCTGTCGAGTGTAGGTAGATCTGACAATGAACTGATTATATCCTGTACAGATGGAGTTACTCTAGCTTTCCAATCACTGAGTAATATTCTTTGAACCTGTTTACTAAAAAATGCTATCCAACTGCATTTATGTTTTGTAAAGTGATTGATTTGCCAGTTAGCGGTTCCTGCTTGTGCTCTCTGGGTCAGTTCCACCTCCCCCCCCCCCTCAGTATTAGGTCTCCGGGTTCCGTGGGCACTCTGTCATTGCATAGTTCTAATTCTATGCTAGAGATTAATGTGGTTAGCCCGACGGCACCTGGGATCTATTTTATTGTTATTTACATTGCTGCAGTTATGGGTGTGTGACCCATGGTTTTGTTATATGTGCTACTCATTGGGCTTGCAGTGCAGCGTGGGTGTCGCACTTTTGTGTATGTGTGTTTTCTTTTAGATTTTTAATGTCTATTTAATGTCTATTGAATTGTGTACACGCTAATCAATTTAGATGGTTTTATTCACTTGGTCATCTATAAGTGTTTATTAATCCTTGGTGCGCTTGCTGTGTCTTTTTTGTTTCTCTGGGATCTCCCTCTGGAGATCCCATTTGGGAGCGTTTGGGGAGGTGCTCCATTACTCTTGTGCTGCAAAAGGATTGGAAAATTAAAGAAAGATTCAAGACAACTCGAGCGCGGAACCTTAAAGTTTTTTGGTATTTCCTGAAAGAGAAATTAATTCAGAAAATGGAACACAGCATTTTAGTTGACCTGATAAGCATCTTGAATAATGTGACGCTGTATGGTAATCCATCAGTGTACTTTACATTACAGTAATTTAAATGAGTAATAGGTTACCATAGCAACCCACCTCTGCTCAACATTTTCCTGTCTTTTCTAGTGTTGGTTGGCAGTGCCAGTCTATAGCAGTACTGCTATCTCGCAGGTGCTGCTGGGGAGGGTGAACCCTAAACACCACTTACACATGATCAGACTTTCCCTACCACATATACATATAAATGTGCGATCCCCATATAGTCTTCCAAAAAAAAGGTAACATTTTAACTGGCTTCTCTAAAGAAATCTAATAGTGGTTTGGTTGCTTTCATTTTTTGGTTAATTGGTTACGCTACATTTCTTAACGGTCTGTGAATGGGAATGTGACTTCTTTACCCTTATCCCACTCTGTTCTTATTAGAAAAGCAATAAAATTAACGAGAGTTGGTGATGGGGCACTCCAGCTTCCCCCCTTCCTGACTGGACTTTGACCATGGAGGAGTTCAGAGATTCTCTGTAAATGGTTGTATCCAAATATCCATCTGGATTCTTCTGTATGGTTAGGTCTAGGAAGTGTATATTTACACTATTACTTTAAGTTAATTTGAGGTTGTGGGTGTTGGTGTTTAATACATCGATGAATTGTTTAAAGGCAATTTCTGTCCCCTTCCATAAAACAAGCACATCATCGATGTATCGCACCCATAATTCCACTTGATCAGTGAAATCCTTCAGGGCATCGCTGAAAACCACCGTTTCCTCCCACCAGCCAAGATAGAGATTGGCATAAGTGGGAGCACATGTGGTCCCCATTGCAGTGCCCAGAATCTGATGGTAATTGAAAAGGAAAAAATTCCTAGTTAGGACAAAAGATAGTAATTTTATAACAAATTTGTTGTGTTTCCTTGTATGATCACTCCTACACCTAAGATACCGCAGAAATCCCTGATATGTGGGGGATGCTTGTGTATAAACACTCTACATCAGGCCAGCACAACACGCGGCCGGCACTCACTGTGCAGCCCGCGGCGGCTGCTGCTGCTTTCCCCCCCCTCCTCCTGAGTCCGCTCTCCCTCCTCCCGAGTCCGCTCTCCCTCCTCCCGAGTCCGCTCTCCCTCCTCCCGAGTCCGCTCTCCCTCCCCCCGCAAGCCGAGCCCGCTCTCCCCCTCCTCCCTCCAGCCCGCTCTCAAGACTGCACGCTCTTGCAGTGCGGCACGTCCCGCCGTGATCTGAGGGGTGGTGCAGGGGCTGATGTGAGGTGCAGGGGGATATGTGCAGGGGGGGGGGAATGATGTGAGGTGTAGGGGGGGGAGAATGATGTGAGGTGCAGGGGGTGAGGTGCAGGGGGGTGATAGGAAGTGCAGGGGAGGGTCATTTGAGGTGCAGGGGAGGGTCATTGGAGGTGCAGCGGAGGGTCATTGGAGGTGCAGGGGGGGAGAATGATGTGAGGTGCAGGGGGGGAGAATGATGTGAGGTGCAGGGGGTGAGAGTGATGTGAGGTGCAGGGGGGGAGAGTGATGTGAGGTGCAGGGGGGAGAGTGATGTGAGGTGCAGGGGGGAGAGTGATGTGAGGTGCTGGGTGGGAGAGTGATGTGAGGTGCAGGGGGGGAGAATGATGTGAGGTGCAGGGGGGGTGGGATGTGTGTGGTGTGCAGGGGGGTATTGTGTGTTTGATGTGGAGGGGGAGTATTATGTGTGTGGGTGAGGGGGAGAGATGGGGGTATGAGAGATAGATGGGGAGTATCGCAAAGGTTGATAGTGAGGGGTTCTGGGGGAGATTTGAGGATGATGATGAGGTGCTGGAGGAGAGATGATGATGATGATGATGATGATTTTACCCCTGTGGCCCAATTTTTTTTTCCTTGGAGCAGTTCGGCCCTTCTCGCTTTACGAGTTGTGCAGGCCTGCTCTACATCGATGCTGACAAGATTGTGTCGGGATCTATGCATATACCCTTGAGTTTAAGAAGTACATCCTTTGTATCCTTTAAGTAGGAAGGTAATGATCTAACAAAGGGTCTAAGAAATTTGTGAGTTATATACTGGCATGTGAAGTTAAATTATCGATTCCCGACACAATCCGTCTGCCAGGGGGAGGAACAACTTATTTGTGCACTTTGGGTAAGTGGTAGAAGGTGGCTAACTATGGAGTCTTGAGACGTTTTGTTAAATCATGACATGGTGTAATATGTCATGTGTTGTTGTTCATCTGAGGCTGTATTTACCTAATTTTAAGACCTGCTAAGGAACAGATGATTGTTACTATGTCCTGATATGTAAAACCATAGAATTCAAAGAGGGTGTACTTTCTTTTTTATACCACTGTATATGTGAAGATATAGTCAAAGAAATATGGAGAGATCTATAATGGTTATTACCCAAAGAGACAGGAAAAAGAATGGACGGGTTTGAAACCAAAAAAGGCTGTGACATCACAAGGGTAAAGAAAAGGCTGGACATGTCGCAAGAAAAAACAATCATCGTTGGTCAAAGACGGTGTGACGGTGGGGGTAGCCAGTCTTCATAATAAAGGTGCAACCCGACTGGTTACCTCTGAAAACCGTAGGTCCCCGGTAGCTTAGCAGCACCATAAGCCGAGGACACTGTGTGTATTATTTTCCTAAATGTGCTTAATACATGTGTACAAGATTGGGGGGCAAAGATACTGGTTGTTCCCCCATTTTACCTGCAGACCGCGTCTGGTCTGCGGGTAAGCGTGGTACGCGTATGCATGTTGTCCCTGTTATATTTTCCCTTTAAAATATTGTATTTCCTGCCTTCCATGCTTAGTGTAACAGTGGTATTCCTGAGCCCAGGTTAGAGTAAGAAAGATGTACTTTTAAAATGTGGATTCATCTCTATACAGACAGTACTGGTGATTCGATAAGCAGCCAGGATGTCTGCATAGAGATGTGGGATCAAAGAGAAGGAAAGCCGAGAGAAGTCAGGCCGTTTGGTGAGCTGGGATGGGAGTAGTACCAGGACTGGAGACTCTTTGTTCTCCCAGACTCTGTGGAGCCTACCCAGCGGGAGGTATTGGGCTGGCAATGGGAAGCCATTGCTGGTAGACACGGTTCACATTGTCCAGTTCGAATTTCCCGCTTGCTGGTATCCTGAGCCTCCTTGACACACCCCCTCCTCTGACGTGTACAGTAAGACAAGCCCCCAGCTCGGATTGGCTGTTGCAGTTACGATCCGTTCTCTGATTGGTCGCCAGCCCCTTCTCTATGTTGAACATAGGACATTGAGGTTTATGTAAGGGGACTCGCCGATCAGAGAACCAGACTATCTTGAGACTTGGTGCAGTGAAGCGCTGGCGGGCTTTTCAAAAGTGCTTTGTTCCGAATAGCAAGGCACTTGGCACGGAGTTGCCGGAGAAGCCTAGCTTAGCTGAGGACAAGTTCTCAGATCGCGGCTGTCATGGGAGACCAGGCAATTTACACCTTTTTAACCGGGATCATTCACTGATCAAAACAAGGTAATAAAGTAAATTGAAGTTTATTCGCACAAATTCGCTTACACATAATGGAACACAAAATACAGACGAAAAGACACACTTACTGGGGGTCTGGGGTCGAAAACTAGTCTTTCCTAGGTCCAGGGAAATCTATGGGAGAAAAGGGGAGTGGTGAACCATTGTCCCTGACGAAGCTCCGTAGCTGGAGGGAAACGTGCGTAGGGCACGTAATGATGTCATCAGCTTCCGACATGGAGCTGTTTTAGCCTTTAGTGTACCGAGTGTTCAGTAGTCTGGATCAGCATTATTTATTACATTTACCACACTATACGATGTATCTAGATAATAAAGACAGGAGATCTTTTGAGCTCATCAGAGCCATTTATGGGGAGGTATATGGTGCTACAGCAAGCATTTTTTATTAGATATGCTTGCTTGTGGCAGTCTGGATTTAGTTTAGACTGTTAGTCTGGACTTTATATTATATAGAACCACCCTTCATAGCTCTGGTTAATTTCTGCCATGTAGAGTTGTGAGCCTAGGTCAACAACAGATGAAACATTACATCTACCTATAGTTGGTTCACACCCTATATATATATGTACTAAGCCAGTAGATTGCTCCTGTAACTTCTTTCTTCACCTTGATATTCCCAATGTGGGATAAGGTATAATGTAATTTACTAACCAGCTACGCCTATTGTAACTGAAGCAAGCATTGATTTTAGCTCTTTAGTTAACGTTTCATTAATTTATTAGGTGTATTACTGAAGTTTGCTCTGGCTTTCTGATGGGTTTCCCATCAATACTGCATCATTCCATTTATTCCTTATCTCAGTAAAGTATAATTATTTCTGAGTGTATTACTAGGAATCTTTTGGTATATTGTTTCACTTTCGGCGGATTGATTTTTGAATTACTGTTACAATCACAATTAATAGTATATGTTTTAAGTAAAATATTATTAAAGGTTATATCTTAAATTGTTAGTGGGGTGAATTTCTCTCTGAGCACACTGTCTTGTGTACTCCTCTATTTACTAACTCTATGGGAGAGTTTTACCCTGACCGGGACTTAGCCCCGAATCTCCTGGTTCCCACGCCACCGCTCCCTTCTCTTCTGAGAACTTGGACTTTCTTGACCGCGAGTTATCCCAATTTTCATGGAACTCAAATCAGTCCAGCCGCGACTGCTACGGTCGATTTTGAGAACTTGGCCGCAAAAAGCTGGACTTAGAATCTGGCAGCCAGACTTTCCTGGCTTGAAATCGAAGCCGGTTGCTCTGTTAATCGCGCAAGAGCAACTTTGAAAATCCCACCGCGCTTTTACTACTGGGAATCTCCAATCTGATTGGCTCACCGGTTCTTAATAGTATTCTGAGTTTCGTTTATGAAACTCAGCAGCCAATCATCGCGTGGGAACTTTCTCGGCAGCCAGTCAGAGCCAAGCCGGTATGAAAAGCTGGGTCAGCGGTCCCTGGCTATCTCAATGCCTCACGCTGGGTCAGGCTCCCCAGGTCTGGCAGAGCAAATGGAAGCCCGGACGACTGCCATTGTTCCCTGACCTGGTACTTGAGCCCTTCCTGCCATCCAAGTTATTTTTACACCTCCTGCATCCTCTGGCTTCTTTGAACTCTGATGTCCAGCACTGGGGAGAGACGAGGTGAATAATCACCACAATGACGTGTGCTGCAGAGTGTAGGTATTCCCACAGCATAAAAATTCTCCACACTTCCAGTGTATGTCCGGAATACATGAGATAATAAACGGAGTGATTAAAGTCCAATGACTAGACCTCTAGTGTGGGGTCGGGTTAGCGGTGATAACAAGAGAGGGATGACCGGGGGGTCTCTCGACCGGCACCGGACCCCTTCAGTATAACTAGCCGCACATGAGACCAATCCTCCTGGGGGCACTCCGTGAAAAATAAAGTCCACTTACTGCATCTGCATCTGGTGGGTCCGGATAAGCGTGCTCCTCGCTGCTCGTGATGCACAGAGGGGAAAACTTCTCACTGGAGGGAGAGAAGGGACAGCGGGCACTGCTCGGCAAATAGTGAAGGCTGGACTGCGCTGGGTTAAAAAATTATTTATTTAGCCATTTGCAAACATAGATTAAAAGGGAAGGTCCCCCGTAGTAACTCTCGGGGGACCTTCCCTTTTAATCTATGTTTGCAAATGGCTAAATAAATAATTTTTTAACCCAGCGCAGTCCAGCCTTCACTATTTGCCGAGCAGTGCCCGCTGTCCCTTCTCTCCCTCCAGTGAGAAGTTTTCCCCTCTGATGTCCAGCAGACTTACTGGTGTCTATGGGTTAGCCCTGGCAGCCTGCCTGGACATTGGTTCCGAAAGTCCCAAGCACATATAGCAAATGCAGTATCTAACAGTTTATTAATAAAATATAGTTTAATACATCCTAAGTCTCTGGGGATGGGGAATAGAATAGGAAATGTACTTTTACTCCTATGAGCCTTTATTCCTCACACACTATCTCTTTGACTTGGCCTGGAGTCTGAGATTCCCCTCACAACCTTTTATATATGGCTGGTGCACCCACAAACCCAATACAGGTTCTGGGCTACCTGGACATTAACTGGGGTACCTTCCTTAACCTTGGGATCCCCCCAGCTACAGGGACACAATTTCATCCCTGTGCCCCATTAACCTTTCTGGACTATTTTCACTGGAGACCAGGCATTTACAACTTTTTACCAGGATCATTCATTGAGCAAAACAGGTAACGTGAAATAAATTGTAAATTTATTTGCATGAAAAGGCATACACACAATGGAACACAAACTACATAAGAAAAGACACACTTATTGGGGTTCTGAGGGTCAAAATTAGACTTTTCTAGGTGCATGGACCTCTAAGTCTCCCCTGACCGGGACTTAGCCTGAAATGTCATGGAACTCAAATGGGCATGAAGTTCCAGACACCACCGCTCCCTTCTCTCCAGAGGACTTGATTTTGCTTGACTGGGAGTTGGTTCCAAACGTCCTGGAACTAAAACCGTCTTGAAATCCCAGCCACAACCGCTATGTTCAGTTCTCAGAACTTGGCCGCCAAAAGTGGAATTTAGAAAATATTCCGTGCAGACTTTTCTGAAGCTTGTGCCTTGCTATTCGCGCAAGAGCATTTTTGAAAAGCCCGCCTGTCGTCTTGCGCCAGAAATCTCAACGTTCATTGGCTTAGGGGTTTCTTATAGTATTTTGGAGTTCATTCACAAAATACTACAGCCAATCAGAGCGAAGCCGGTCTGGAAAGCCAGGTAAGCGGGGAATCTGAATCTCCCTAGGTACATGCGCGAGTTTGCCACCTTTGTCTTAGGGATTGCAAGCCGAAAAGAGTACCAGGACATTTGGTACTATCTCCCGGTCAAGGGATTTTGGCAGCTCCGGAGCAGATACAGCGGTGGCGTAAGGAGCTTCATGTCGATTTTGAGTTCCAGGACATTTCGGGACAAGTTCCGGTCAACCTAAAGACTTTGTTTTACCTCCTTGTTTCACCTCGGAAAGTCTAGTTTTCTAGCCCAGACCCCCAGTAAGTGTGTTTTCTCTTGTATTTTGTAAGCCACTGTGTATACGTCTGTTTCAATTAAATAAATTACAATTTATTTTACTAACTTGTTTTGCTCAGTGAATGATCCCGGTAAAAAGGTGTAAATACCTGGTCTCCCATGACACTAGGTATCCCCTTTAACCTAGCGACTGAGTTTGAGGTTACTATCTGCTGGCATACACTTGTCAGTATGACTTAATGTGAAGCTGTACCTTCCTAGTATTTGCTACATGTAGGTGACAGTGGGTTATATTCTCCATCAGCAATTTGACTGCTTTATTCCCCCTCACTTTTTCTCATCCTCTGCTGTATGGTGTTACATAGCAGCCATAGTGGTTACCCAGTGTTTTCCTTTCTGGGCATTTAATCCAGGCATATATAGGATTAACACTATTTGGGGTTTTTCCACATACATACTCATACCCTATGCTGATTTTGATGAGCTACCATTATGTTTGGTCCAATTTGGATATAGCTTCCTTGATCTGTTAGGACTCGTGCAGGGTGTCCATGTCACATTTTTTTAAACTTTTTGTATTGTCCTTTTATTCTATGTGAAATTATAATAAATTGTGATAAATTTTGGTACATCCCTGTGCTCCGTTGGGATACTTTTTTCCTGTGTTAGAGATGTGTATATGTGTGTATATATGTTATGGTGGGTGAAAAAAACAACAAAAAACCTCCACCATTGGCTTATAGCCAATAAAGAATATCACTTGTGAGCACATTCACATGTCTTAGACAGGTCTGCACCCCCTGCCTTTTAACTATTATTACCTAGCATACAGTGCTCCCCCTGCAGCAAGGGATTCTGGGAAATGACATGCAAATGAGCACACAATGGGTCACCTTTTGCCTGGAATATCCATACACATGGAGCTCATTTAAGCAAATGTATCACCATTCACACAGCTTTTAAGCACAGCATGGGACTAGCAAGGAAAGTCAAACCACCCACAGACATGTTTCAACCTTGATGGGTATCATCAGTGTGAGGTTGGTTTATACTTACTTTGCAATATTTCTAGGCTGGTTAGGTTTACAATTACGTTTTATGGTCGGTGAAATCGGCAACAAAAAACCTCCATCGTTGGCATATAGCCAATAAAGAATATCACTTGTGAGCACATTCACATGTCTTAGATGGGTCTGCACCCCTGCCTTTCAACCATTATCACCTAGCATACAGTGCTCCCACTGCAGCAAGGGATTCTGGGAAATGACATGCAAACTTACGGGGGAGTCCTATCTCACTAGATGCACGGCGCTGGCAAAGCTAGCTTACCTTGGATGCCACATCAATAGTCCGTTCTGAATATTCCAGTCACAAGGGATGGCTGCCCCAGGTCTACAAAGGACACGTTACAGTTGGTCTCTAACACAGAGACCAACAAGGAACAACTGTGGCGCTCGGATCGGCGTGTGCTTCTATAGTTTTCCGGCCTCAATTTGGAGAGCTGGGTGCCGACCAATCAGCGGAGTCCCTTTTTAATCCGCTGAGCCAATCCAGAGTGACGGGGGCATCCAGAACGGACCAATCCGGGGAGGTGGTAGAGCCAGTGCCAAAGGAAACCCTGGGGGTCGAGATGCTTGAGAAATTTGGATCTGACCAATGGGAACCAAACTGCGCCGACGGTGCTAGTACCCGAATGCTAATACCCAAATTCAGTTTCAGGCCTCCCGCAGGGTTAGATGCCTCGCTTCCGAGGATAGAATAATGCTCCAGCTGTGAAGTGTGTACTCTCCCAGCACGCAGGCACATCCTTCCCTAGCTCCCCATTGTCCCTTAGCATAGTGGCTAGCCCACTGACTCACTGTATGCCTGATCCTCAGCCATTATTACTGGCCCAGGCATACAATGACTTGCACAGATAAACATACATACAGTGTAAAACACAAACACATACCAATTGCAGGTTACATATTCCTAGGGTTGGGACACTTTTTAACACTAGGATGGCACATTTTGCCCGTGCAGTGTCACCATCTTGACAAGCAGTGGGCAGCAAGCAACCTGAAACCTCTTTCTTTTACCATGGTCCCCATCCTCACGAACATCTTTAAAGCCTCTCTGTGTTGTAGTACTTTTCCATCTTTTTTTTTTTAACAAGCTATTGTTGGATCTATTGTTAAGAAAAACACTCTAGACCAGGGATTTTCAACCGGGGGTTCCGCGAATACCACTGAGGGGTTCTGTGGCTCCAGGGGGGGGGGGGGGGGAATATGGGACAGCTGTCCCAGGCGTGGTGGCACCCCCACATAGCAGTGACCCGGCATCAGCAATAGCACACGCCAGGTCTCTGCTTTCCTCTCCCTGCTTCTGCCACCAACTTTACATATACTTAATTTTCTCAACCCCCATAACCTACTTTGACCCTCTCCAATCAGGCTTCTGCACAGCATACTCTACAGAAATCACACTCAACAAGGTAGGTAATGATCTCTATATTGCAAAATCTCAAAGCAACTACTCCATTCCGATTTGTGTCGATTTCGGCTTTCCATACTATTGAACACCCTCTTCTACAGAATCGTCTTGCCCTTGGAATCTGTGACACTGCCTTCTCCTGGCTTTCCTCTCCTCTCTCAGGCCTGGTTCAGGGTGCTGGCTTCGGAGGGAGGACGTGTTGACGTGCGTGCGGCCGTCCGACACAATGTATTTAAAGTTAATTGGTGTTGTCAGGGTAGCAGCTGCCCTGTATCCGAAGTACGCAGTTGACTCTGGCTACAGTTTCAATAAACAACCCAAGTCGTTTTTTGAAGCTGCAGCAGCGTCACTGGGACCTCGGCAGCCGATGAAATCATTCTTGAGAATGATTTCAAGACTGCAACTTCGATCCCTAACCTCAGGTCTGTAGCCCCGCCTCCTCAACTCCTGAAAAAGTCTGCTGTGGAGGATGAACACACATCGCCCAGCAGACTGCCCCCCGCCCTCCAACTCCTGCCTCTGGCACCCTGAACGAGGCCTCACCATTCCTTCACTGTCTCGTGTCAACTGTTGTTCAACCCATATGGCACTGTGTAGGTGTACATCAAAGCTCTGTTTAAGGCCCCTTACTCTTCTCTCTATGAAAACTCTCACTGGGTGACCTCATTGTGTCCTTTGGATTAATCGATCATCTCTATGTTGAGGACGCACAACTATATTTATCTACACCTGACCATACACCTACAGTCTAGTCAAAAATTACACCGTTCCCGTTGGCAATCTCAACCTGGATGACCATTCATTAACTTAATTGTAACATGGCTAAAACAGAGCTTCTCCTATTCCCTCCAAAACCAGGTCCCATTGTTCCCTTCTCTATTAGTCAATACCACTACTATCCACCCAGTCTCCCAAGCACTCTGCCTAGGGTTTACATTTGACTTCTCCCTTTCCTTCACCCCACATGTAAACGTTATTACTTTATCTTGCCTCTTCACAGCATTGCTAAGATAGGAAGGGGTCTATGTTCCACTACCACTAAAACTAATGTATGCCCTGTTCTCTCCCATTTTGATTACTGTAACATTCTTTTATTTAGCTTCCCTGCCTCATACTTCTCTCCTTTACAATCCATTCAAAATGCTGCTGCCCGAATCATCTGCTCTTCTAGCCGCGTATTTGCTTCCGACCTCCTGAGCGCTGTCTGCTGGCTTGTTATTCATTTCCGTATAAACTCCAAAATTATCCTCCTTAGTTTTAAGGCTCTACACGCCTCTGTACCTCCATATGTCTCAACTCTGATCTCTCGTTATACCCCTCTCGTTATACCCCTATTAGTCATCATAAGCTCAACCCAAGATTTTCTCATCTTTTCACCTTTTACCTCTACCGCTCTCTACCATCTTAAACCTTTTTCACTAATCTCTCCCTACCTATGCAATGCTCTTCCACTCCACATTCGTCTAGCAGGTTCACTTTCCACATTTAAATCCCGGCTGAATATCCACTTCTTAAAAAGAAGCACCTCATTAAATGTTGTACACATCTGCTACGAACTCGGATGCACTTTTACTTAACGTGTCTGTATGCCTCCCAATCTAACACTTAGATTGTAAGCTGTTTGGGGCGGGGTCTCTTTGCCTAAAGTTGTCATTTACCTTCTTATGCACATAGTTTGTAATTTATTTAGCTTCCATTGTAATGTTGTAAAGCACTGTGTACCCTGGTGCTATATAAATACAATTATACATACATACAGGTAAAATATAATATCACCCAATCTAAATATTAAAGCTGCTTTAATATTAAAGTGAAATTAAAAAAGCTGTCCACCGCTTGTTCCTTAAATATATCTAAATATAGAAATAATGAAGTTTACCATTGTTTTGCATTTTATAACCTTTCAAAGTGCCGCAGTATTATTATTATTTTTTTTTAAACTTAATTTCCCCTTAAAAATAACTTAACATGTGATGAACTTACCAACCCTGTGTTTAAAAATAAAATAAAAAAATCTTGCTTTTTTGTTTAATTTTAAATGGTCCAAAGCCTGCTGTAGTGTTCCCTTGACAACCTATGCTGTTCTCAACTGGTCCACCTCACTAGGCAGTACATTATAGTTGTTTTGTATACAGACTTCAAAGGTGTCTTATCCAGGGGCTCTCCGATAATGATGTTTGTATGTCACGAAGTGAGGGGGGAATCGGCAATCATTTTAATTTGAGGTTTTGGCTCATATTTTAGGTGTAAAAAACATATTTAAAAATCAATGAGCAGGAAAAAAGTAGTGGTGACATCTCACGTACCCTATTGCATCGTACAATGAATGTCTTTTTTTTTCTTTTTTTTTTTTTAACCGTTCAGCCCCCTTTGTATATTTAAAGCAGCAGTTCAAGCGGCATGTTTTTTTCTTCTATAGGTTTGAAGCAGAGGGTCTCCTGAGCTGAGCAGTGTTGATTTAAGCTTTGGGGACCTTCTGCTTCCCGAGTTACTTCTTTAGGCGTTGCTGGTAGCAGCTACGGCTGTACTGTGTGGGGAACGCAATGGTGGCTTAAATGTCCTTTGTCACGCGGTTCAATAGGAAGCTGTGACATCATCCCTTGTGTCTTCCTGTGGACCCGCGTGGTCAGGGAGCTTTAAACTGCAGAGATACTGGCACCGCCTACGTAAAGGTGTATCTCGGGAAGCAGGAAGTCCCCCCTGCTGCTTTAAACTCTTACTGTACCAGGAAGGTTCTTCTGAAGCATGTCTCTCTAAAACTTTGCTTTGAGAGCGATTTTCATGTTTTATTTAATCTGTGACGTAATAGTTTAAAATGGTCTCTTGTAGGGTTGGGCAATATACTGGTATGATAGTAATACCGCGTAATAAAAAAAAAGGTATTGCTGTCGTCCTGGTCGATGCTGTTGATAGTAGTGTTCATCTCCGACAGACGCATCCTCTGCTTCCTGCTCTGCTATTCATTTTTAGCTCCTCCCTGCTTCTGGTCATGGCAGGAAGGGCGTAAAGAGGAGGTTTTCAGGATTTGCCATGTGGTTGAGAGTGGAAAGAGAACACCAGGTAAGGTGGTTCGGGTCACAAAGCTCTTCCATCTCCTCCCCTTTGCCAGATTCACCCATCAGCCTCAATTATTTTCCACCGGTGTTCCTGGCTCTACTCTATTACAGGCTACTCGGGTAATGCTGCAGGTTTTGTACAGGTTTTATCTCTCCCTTGCTGCCTGAACGAGTCCAGCTGGATGCACAAGGTGGGCTGTGGGAATAATGTGGTGCTGCACGAGCCGCCTCCTTCCCCTTCCTCCTCCCTCTCACCTGCACCAAGCCTGCAAAGTGTTGAGTGATGCTTCTCTCTGCTTCATTGGAGAAGCCCTCTATCCCTGTGCAAAACATGTGTGCTATGGTGGCTTTGTTTCTCTCCCACCCATTTGTAACATTGTAATGTATACACACTGCTAAATCATACATGTATTCAAATCCTATTGTAGATCAGTGATTTTCAACTGGGGTTCCGTTGGCACCCCTCAGGGATTCCACGGCCGCCAGGGGGGGAGAGCAGGGACAACTCTCCCAGCTGCCCCGGCACACCACATAGCAGTGACCTGGCGGCTCCCGAGCTCAGCTGCAGCAGCCGCCTGGTCACTGCTCGGTGCCGGAGTCGCATCAACTTCCGGTTGACAGGAGGAAGAGGAAGGATCAGGCAAGAGCGCACGCGCGCGCCGGCAGCTCTCTTAGTGTGAGAGAGGGGTGTGTGTGTTTGTCAGTAAGTGTATGTGTACAGTAAGTGAGAGGGAGAGTTTGTGTGTGTGTGTGTGTGTATAGAAGAGAGAAGGGGAGAGTGTATTTGTAAGTGAGAGGTGTGTGAAGTGGGGGAGCATAAGGGGCAGTGTGTTAGGAGGGCGAGAGGGGAGGGGAAGAGGGTTGGGGTTCCCCATAATTTCACAATCGCATTCTGGAGTTCCTTAACCAAAAAAAGGTTGACAACCACTGTTTTAGATCTATTGCTTTTTCCCAATATATTCACTCAGCCCCTTTTCAGATATTTCACGAGGCAGAAATCTAAAATGCAGCATGTAATTTGCACCCGAGCTGCGACTGTTTCTAACAGTGAACAGCTGAAATTAATAGTTCAGCGGGGCATTTGTATGCTGGTAAAGGTCAAGCGGCATGATCATTTTGGAATGATCTATGCAAGAATAACCTGTGGGTCTCTTCTCTATACAACTGAGATTCTAAGGGGCTCGGATTTACTCTACAATCATTTTGCTGCAATAAGTTTTAAAGCGTGTTTCTAATGCACGTTGCTGCTAATAATCAAACCCAAAAACTAAGCAATCAGGCTGCAAATGTTTAAACGTCCCACTGTCGACATGTTGTCAGACTGTTTAATTTAAACACTGACTTGTTAGAATGTGAGCATAGCAGGTTACATTTCACACTGGGTGAAGTGAGGTCGCTGGTATCAGGCTGGGAGGGGATGCAGGGCAGTGTGTGCGGTTATAACCTAACCACTTGCAGGAGCGGGGACTTTTACACTGTGTGAGAGTTAACTGAGGGCGGGGGGTGGGGAGGGGGGCAGAGGAAGCTACATCGATGTGAGAGTTTGATAAAACAAGAGTAGATAATGGGGCCCATGCTCCCTCTGAACGCACCTGGAGTGCACTCTATTCTACTTGTTAAGATGTTTTTAACCTCTACAGTATTGGCTTGACCCTAAAAACAATCCAATCTGGACTTTATTCAAGTAATTAAATTTAACCCAACTAATTTCCCAGCCCACACAGACAAATATATATGACAATCTGGCAACCATTCCTTTCTAGATTGGATCTGCTCTTTTCTCAACAGAATCTAATCCTCTTGTATCCTACCTGACATTTTTGGTGTCCATGCAATATGTATGTATGTCTTTATTTATATAGCGCCATTAGTGTACATAGCGCTTCACAATAGTGTACTGTGTAAGGAAAATCAAACCGCCCAAATCAAGCCCTCAAGTTATATTCACTAAAACATTTAGAAACTTTAGCCCACAACAGTTTCAGGCTGAAAGTACCAACTGATCTTGGTAGAGAATCAAACTGATTCCTGACTCCGATTTTGTGTTCAATTGTTTCCAAACAGAGTTATTAAAATTCTTTGAAACCCATGCACCAATACACAGAATAAAAGTAAGGGGGGGTGGGTAGCGGCACCTTCCGTGGGTTACAGCCGACCTTATTGCATTTGACAATCTTAGGGATGCTTTGTGGAAAAGATACAAAATAACTGGCACTACCAAGAATCTTAACTACTGATGCCTGTGGAAGCATCAGACGACTAGCAAAAGTCCAATATTACACAGACAGTCTTTATCAAAATACATCAAACCCAGAAAACTTCTGGAAGGTCATCAACAATTTATTCCTGCCTTCTAGCCACCGACAACCATCTAATATCAAAAAAGATGATGCTATGATAAATCCCACTGACAAACACATT
Organism: Ascaphus truei; assembly: GCF_040206685.1. NCBI lineage: Eukaryota > Metazoa > Chordata > Amphibia > Anura > Ascaphidae > Ascaphus > Ascaphus truei. Next base: position 149,140,643 of record NC_134483.1, on the reverse strand, counting down.
AAATTAATACTTTATTGGGTGTGCTACCTCCCTACTATCAAAGCGCAACCCAAACTACATTGATGAAGTCGAACCTATGAGAACCCCTATATCTCCATGCCCTCCCAATAGTGCTTACAATTTTCAATTTATCTCCATATCTGAAGGTGAGATTCCACAAGGACTCCTAACATAAAAAAAGTTGGTGTCAATGTGGGCCTGATGTACTGCAATCAAAGTTTCTATGACTCTATTTTTTCTTCTGGCCATATCCCACTGACCTGAAAACTGTCCCAGTGGTCAAAAGTGGTGACAAAAACATTGTCCTCAACTACAGACCATTCTATCTTTTCCCAATACTATCCAAAGTCATGGGAAAACATGTCTACTCCCAATTAAGCAAGTACTATACCAGCGGTGCGCAAACTGGGGGGCGTGAGATTGTCTGCGGGGGGGGGGGGGTGCAGGGTTTACAAAGGCCCTGTGCGCTTCCCGAAATTACGTGCCGGGGAAGCGGCGAAGCCTCTGTAAACTGCACTTACCTTGCTCCTGGAGAGGCGTTGCCATGGGCCGCGAGGTCGTGACATCACGTTGCCATGGCAACTCACCGATTGTGTCATGTCACTGTGTGTTCAGCCAATGTTTGTATAGTCGGAGTCCCCCTTCTCACCTTGCCATAACTATACTGCAGCCTTGCAGATAATCTATAACAATAAAAATGTCTGTCTGTTAGAGCCATAGCTCCAAGACCTGAAACTTTGCATGAGACTAATGGGACCCTAGGGATGTGCTCCCGATGGTTATTTTTTTTATTTTGGTATCTCTTTTTTTTCTTCCTGTTTTTAACTGTTCCGCCTCTGATTGATTGACCCCTCTCCGCAACGCAGCTGGGAGAGTCAGTTTCTCTGAGTGAGATCGTTGATCGGCCTTCGCTTTGCAAGGAGGTATGTCATTGGTTGCTGTGCTTGTGGCCTTCTGGAAATTACTTAGTGGGAGAGTGTAAGCTGCGGGGTGGCATGTAAGAGAGGGAGGGGGAGAGGTGGAGGTGTAAGACGGGGGGGGGCTAGGTGTGGGTGTGTAAGAGAGGAAGGTCACTCATTTGGGGTCAAAGTCTCAGTGACTAGGTTTTGGGGATGCAGCCTTACTCACTGGAAGGTGAAATTATTGATCGGGTTAAAGAGGGCGCCGAGTGGGTCTGGAATGTCTGTAGGATTCTGGTGTTGGATTATTAATGACATCATAATGCACATAGCCAGGAAGCAGGTATGGGGAGAGTAAGATAGCTGTACAGTTTAAACAGAAAGCAGCCAAAGAAAAAGAGAGTAAGTCTATTGGCATGTGAGGAGAAAGCAAGAATGCACAAGAAGGAGATGGAGAGAATTGATTACATTGTAAGGTATTCTATAAAAGATGCAGTGGAGAGACATATAAGGCGGGAGAGAGAAGGTGGGGAAAGAAAAAAAGGAAAAACTATTGTTTCACACGGCACATCTGCATATGGGACAATGGTTAATATACAGCTCGTAAGCTGTCCCACTTTTCACCTTTGCAAAGGTCCCTCTAATGCAGGGGGGCGCAAACTTTTTTCCCTGCGCCCCCCTGCCGGCTGTCCCCTCACTCCCGCGCCCCCCTCCCAACCCCAACTTACCCGCGCTCCGGCGTAATGACGTCACGTTGCCATAGCAAAGTGACGTCACATGACCTCGCAGCGTCATTTTGACGCCGCGTTGCCATGGCGACACAGGGAGGAAGCCGCCGGAGCCACGGTAAGTTAGGTTTACAGAGGCCCTGCAGCTCCCCCGGCACTTAATTTAAGTGCCTTCGGGAAGCGCGCGGGGCCTCTGTAAACCCCGCGCCCCCCGTCGGCAGTGTCGCGCCCCCCCTGGGGGTCGCGCCCCACAGTTTGCGCACCGCTGCTCTAATGGACACGATCCCCTTCAATCCATCTCTATATTCCACCTGTCACAAACCGCAAACAAGTGAGATATGCAACCAGGGTTAATACACATGACTACTCTAGCCAACTTGCTTTTCTCCTCTGCAAAGGTACCCTCAATGAGTTAATATTAACCCTTTACTCAATTGCAATCATACATATATACGTTTCCACCACCTGACAAATTATGCAAATAAAATATGTAAAATTATCTGCCAGGATCCCTGGTCTCTGGTTATTATAGAAACACTATGCACTTAACACACATCTGTTGTAGAAAAATGTGTCCAAAAATGTAAATACTTTCTCCAGAGCAATCGGTTCATTCAGAGCCCAAAGCATCACTTATTAAATGTGTGTGTGTGTGTGTGTGTGTGTATATCTGATATATATATATCTTTGATTACGAGAACATACAATTACAGTAAATGCAGGACAGTTTCTTAAAATAAAAGGATAAAACCTAAAACAGAAATCACTATACACTACGTTACAATACAGTATTGAATCTCAATGACCCCAGTGTACATCTGAGTTGCCCCAAAGGTGATGTTTGGTGATGCTAAAGTGAGGTTAAAGCTGCTCTATTTCAATCTGAAACTCACAAGCCCTTTATACTCTGTATCCAATTTTCCAACTCTGTCCATGAAATTTCTGTGAATTGACTGTATAACCCTGTTCTTTTAATGTAACCATGTATTTTTATAACTCTGTGCCCAGGACATACTTGAAAACGAGCGGTAACGCTCAATGTACTACTAATTCCTTGTAAAATATTTTTATAAATAAAATAAAAGTATGTCATAGGTTTTCCCCCAGAGAGGTCACTGGCACAGAATATGGGACTTCACGAGTTTGATCCAAACATACCCCTATTGAAATCTGATTTTCATAAACCTTGCTCAGCCTTATATGCTATTTTTCCCCGATTGAAACAACATAAGCCCATCCCTGCTGTAAATCAGCTGCGAGAGTGACCGTTTTATGACAAATTAAAAAAACTGCTACAAACAATGTTTAAACTGTGCCTCAGTATATAACCGCACTCATAACTTCCCTTGTCTAGTACCTAGATATGTGAGTGACATTGATATATTCAGATGCTCATGACGGACCCAACGAGACTAAGTATGGCCGTCGTAATCCTAAATTTGAGAGACAAATGGATATCTGTCCTTGGCACCGCTTACCAATGCAATGTGTGGTGCCAGTACATGACCCTCTGTGCCACAAACACACACATATAACTCTTAGCATGTACAACTGACGATGTCACGGAATATTCTAATTTTTAATCAAATCCTTCAACTGTGTGTCACTTCTCTCTGGAATGCACCAGTAATTATTCACAAACGTGAACGTTTGGTTAGTCTTTACGACTCTCCAAACTCCAGGTGTTACTTTTAGTGGGCTATCCATGATAAGCCCCCCAATGAAGTTCTCTTTGAAGCCCCCATGGACCCAGAAAATGTCTTGACCTGTCATAAACCCAATATATTGTATTTTTAAACCCAAATTGATCCACCATTAACCCATGATTATTATCATGACAACGGTCATTATTGACTGGCTTAATAATAAATAACAACATTATTTCCTCTAATGGGACTCAAAGTGCTTCACAATTACAGTATAGTTCGCTGTATGCAGCACATAGGAATTTTTACAGACACAGTCCCTGCCCAGATGAATTTACAATCTATGATTTTGATGCCTGAGGCACAGGGAGATAAAGTGTCTTGACAAAGGTCACAAGGAGCTAGCAGGAATTGAACCAGGCTCCCATGCTTCAAACTCGGTGTCATTACAGAGTCCGTGTCCTTACTCACTGAGCCACTACCTAGTTACTAAATATTTATCAGCCTACAAACATTTTTGTAATCATGTTGTCTCAATATCATTAATTTAGTCCCACCTATTGATTTTGACAGCAGTTAATTTGCTAGGAAATGTAAATGAGTTGAACAAACGGATTAGACACAAGCTGACAAAAGATCCGTTATTTGTGTCAAGCCTAGATACCCTTGTGCTTGGGTCATATGGTGCCCTGGGGTTTTGATGATTTCCCTCTCCCCCCAACGTTAAATTTTCCATGACACATGAGGCCTATCAATTCTTCTTAACTTTGCGTGTCAGCTCCTGTCTTCGTAACATTGTTGTTCCAGCACAGATTACATTTTCTGTATTGAACAACAAGGAATTCCTCTGCAAAATCTGTATTGGTTTAGTCAAATCTATTTGCAGCATCCTTCTCTTTTGCATGCGCTCCACGGATGCACTGAGGTCTTCAAAGCAATAAAACTGGATACTGTGTGGGCCCTTTAGTAAGATCTTTAATAAAAGTAAGTAAACATCTTATACTGTATAAAAAAGAATTCATGGGTGTATGAGCTAAGACATCAGTGCAAGTAGCACAACTTCCGCAGCAAGGAGGAATGGAGAGACTCCCTGGAATACGCGCAGTATTTCTGCACTGAGGCCTCATCCGATGTGCCCATGAATTATTTTGTTTTATGCAAGTGATTTATACTTACTTTTATCAAAGATCTTACTATATTTTATTCATCTCTGGTGCGCTCCTTTTTCGCATTTTTTAAAATCTTTTTTTCTATGTGCATCCCGTTCAGTCTCTGGTGTTACTACTAATTTTTGGGATGCTGTACATTTTGATTTATTATGTTCGATTAGTTTGGATTAATCGGCGTAATCTACGGTGGAACTCAATAATAGTACATCTATCCAGGTATTTTTATTCAAGTTTCTTTCTAGAGAAAGTTAACTGAAAATCTGTCTTAAAATTATATTATGTCTGGCTGGCAAAATACAGACTACATTCTTTGATTAAATTCTTATATGCAGTCTATCTGTTTTTGTACTTTTTGTGCTATATGACTAAATCCATTTTAGGAGACTTTATCCTATTGTCCACGTAAAGCAAAATGTTGTGTCTTACTTTGTTCAAATACAAATCACACTTTGCAGTTCTGCTAGTTGGGTACAGTATATATTCACATGAGTACCTTCTATCAATATTTATTTATTCCATGTGCCATAATACACTGTAACACCATAATAGTTCGAAACATCCGCGCGCGCACGAGCGCGCACTATATTACAGACCTTAGGAGTTGGTTATGTTGTATAATATGGTAAATAAATATTTGAAGTGGCTATCCTGCTTTCCTTTATTTTTTGAAGGGATACTTCTTGGCTGGCGCCTACAGGGTTTTTATGGGGAAAAAAATGCATTGCCTTGTAACTAAAAACCGTAACAAAAGTGATGTCATGATACTAATAGGTGCACGCCCGTCGCGCATGCGCAGAAGAGGAGCTTGCAGGCCCCACCACACATTCGCAGTACCGCCCTTGTCCACCAAGTACTTTGGCGCTCCCCAATCTTACAACACACATGCCCACTAACGGCCGCGGGCCTCTGCGCATGGCCGCTAAGCCTCTCCACATGGCCGGGCCTTCTGGGCATGTGCGCCACCACAGATAGGATTGACCGAGGGGGAGGGGAGGAGCCAGGAACACCAGGCAGGGAGAAAGTGAGAGAGCCGTGTCCCCCGAGATCCCAGTGCTGAAACAGACAAAGTCACACACACAGTCAGACGCATGCACACAGAGAGGCGCACACGTGCAGAGACTCGCACACGTGCAGGGACTCGCACACACGAGTAATTCACAGTTAGTATAAATATATTAATGCTGTGCATCTGTGTTCTAAGTCACACTTCTTTGTGTTTTTTCACTGAAATTGTGTTTTGATTTTTAATTAAAAACATCACCATCACAAATAAAATTTGTGTGGCAAATGTTGCTCTTAGAGCTCCTCCTATTGACTGTTAAAGGAGAGACTTGGGACATTAATTTGGTTGTGAGCCAAACCTGGAAAGACTTCTATTTGTGGAACCCCTGTAAACATTCTCAGTAACTGTATTTAGACATTTTAATTGTCAACTTTTCTAAATGTGGCAATACACATTTGAAGTCCACACTCCCAAGCCATCTGCTTTTCCCTGTCAGCATGAGCATCTCGCCTCCCTGAGCACTCTTGTAAACTTGCCAAACCAAGAACTTTTCCCTTTATTGGTCTGCATAAGTGGGGGATTTGGAAGTATTCTGTCATATTCAACCACTACTAATGCAAAACCCTGGGCTGCATCTCTCTGTATTGTGACTAAGGGTACGGCCCCAGTGGTCACGGCTGCACGTGCATCAGAGTGCGCAGATTAAATGTGCGGTCTAGGGAGCGATGGGATGCGCGGGGGGCACGGCCATGACGTTAAAGCAGCACAAAGCCCTTCCATTGGCTGCCTACCAACCATGTCATCGCATCGCTGACAAAATTCTTGTCTTCCCTGCCTGTGGTCGCGTCGTCGCACTTTGCGCACATATGGCGACTGGGGCCTGCCTCATTGGGGGCTGTGCTCTGGTGCGTGCCGCACATGCCTTGGCGCACGCTGCAGCGGCCACCGGCGACTCGGCCTAAGGCACCTCTGGCACTGCAGCCGAGCTGTTTAGCGATAAGCAAAGTGTTGACTAAAATAACTCAGTATTACCTTTTGGTACATGTGTGGCATGAGCTCGCTGCTAAAAGTGTTGCATACCACAGTAAATGCTTGGAGCAGAGAAGTGGATTACTTATATAAAGTATTTGTAATGCTCAGCTGATTTCCCTTTACAACTGCCTTAGGCCATAGCCCAGAAACAAAGGTGCAAGTGTCTAGCTTTCTCCTGACTTGGTTTATAGTTTATCCTAGTATGAAACAAAGCGGTTACATTTAATGCCAAATATCCATGTTTTTAAGAGGCTCTACTGTACAGTATGCAGCACCAGATACAGGGCAAAGAATGTATTTCTTCCTTTTCTGGTTGTTTGTTCTAAGGGTCATGCAATGTGCACACCCTTTGTTGTATAAGTGATTATTTGGAGGGAATCACTGTATTTGTAACCCCTTGCTGCCGGAAGGGTCTGCAATGCAGCGTTCATGTGTGGAGGTCCTTCTGTCATCTAAAGTGGAATATGGAACTTGGATTCCCTTCCCGTGAACTTCTTCTGCTAATAATCATCCTGCTAATAATAACGCAAACCGATAGGATGTTACAAAATTGCTGTTTTATTGGAGCTCTTCTGTAAATGTATAATGAAGCTCAAATACTCCTTTACCTAAGCAGAAACTCTGGTTACTTAATGAAAGATGCCGAAGCATGAATAAGCATATCCACTCTGAAGTGGAGGGTACAAAAATATAAGCTGTTTTATTTCCGCATAGGTGCAGCACAAACCAGTTGCAAGATGCGGCCCGGGACATCCCGTCATCATAATGAGTCAAATAGAGTATCAGACGTTATGTCCGAGATGGCATAAACAAGACTATTTACGCCATTCAGTAATAATTACCTAAACTAACACATTTGACCAGAACATTTATGTAAATATTAAAGAACTGAGAGTAAATTTCTTCCTGAACAATGACGGGTGATTACATTTGACTCTCCACTGCTTACCACAGATTTAGAGGTTTATTCCAGGTCCAAATCCATATTTTTTACACACTGGCTTTTAATTACTTTTATGCACAGATTTTACTGTGGAGTATTGCATTATTTTTTATTTTTTTAAATAGTACATTGTGATCATGGGGCTGAAGGAAGTAGTTCAGTGGTAATGTCACTGTCTTTGAAGTGGGTGAGCCCGGTTTAAATTCCCAGTGTTTGTCAAGTCACTTTATCTCCCTGTGCCTAAAGTACCCAAATTAGATTGTAACCTGTACAAGGCAGTGACTCTTTGTGCCTGCTAAATTCTATGCACACATTGCACTAAATAAGGAATATATGATTATTATAGTATTGATTTTACAGCGGGGTACTTTTGAGACCTATTTTTATGTTTTTTATTACTACAACTTTGGAGTCACGGGAGCATTATTTCCTCAGTCAGGTGTAAATTTATTGGATTAAAAAAAAAAAAAAACCTTTCGTATGGTACAGAATGTTTATGGGGTCAGGTTCTTTTATTCAATTCCATCTCCTTGACGCATTACTAGCTGCACTGATCTGTATGTTTCTTATTTACTCTCTTGCAAAATTGGATATATGTTGTCACCACTAGCTTAATGACTAATACATATTTGTTTTGTTTTTTCCCCCCTACTTTTCAGCGTGGATGCATTGAATTGCAATGAGAATGAAGATGAGGTCGATCCTGAGATCATCCCTGAAGACAGCAGTTTAGTGACTTTGGGGTATGCTATAATCTGCATTGAATGATTGTTTTGGCAGTGACCTACAGTAGGAGGCGGACATATTTCAGGGTAGAGCATGAGCACCGTTCAGTGCACTACAAAAAAATTGAAACCATGGGGAAAAGGTGAGCACACCTTGCATCGTAATGAAATGTCTAACCGTTAGGCCTCAGCCAGGGTGGCGCTGATCGGGCGGGCTTGCTCACGCTGGCCGCGATGAAACACATTGCGGCAATGTGTGTGGCCAGCGTGAGCAAGCAAATTTTTATTTTGCTGCTCGCAAGCGCGTCACATGAGCGGTTCGCCCAATGAGGGCGAACCAGCTGCGTGACGTCGCCCCCGTGCGCGCGCCTAGCCGGCCACACATCGCCCGGCCGAGCAGGGTCCAGTGCACGAGTGCCAACGGACCCGTTACCTGCCTGGCCAAGGGCCTAGGACATAGTCCCACAGAGCCACGCTGAGCAGATGAACTTGCCCCCTTCATCTGTGATCAGCGCGGCTTTAGCAGCTGCTTCCGCATGCGTGCGGAGGCTGAGAAATTCTGAGGAGACAGGCAAGTTTAAAATTTGCCACTCGGGAGCGATCACGTGGCCGCTCACATCCAATGGGAGCGAGGGACTAGCCCCGCCTCCCACCACGCCTCTGTTCCGCCTCTGCCCCGCCCCCAAAGCACGCTCACTGCCTCGCCTGTCAGGACACAAAAAAGCTCCAGTTTGGGCAGGCGAGGCAGAGCAGGCGCACGGCTCAGCGCGGCCCGAGGCCTAAAGCTTCAACAGCTTGCTTGCTGCAAGTACCAAATGAGATGCCTGCTTTGAAGGGAACACAGAAAGAACAGCCTCTGAAGTTTTTTTCCTTTTGTGATTTTGATGGGAACGCAGATTGGTGATCCTGCAAGCAGTTAGGCTCCCAGTGACACTGCTTTCAACTGGCAGTGAGCCTGGGAGGATCGTATTTCAGTATGGGCATGCAAAGCTAGTAAGCTATAGCCTGCCTTTCTTATACTCTCTATTTCCATGTTTTTGCCTTTGTTTCAAGCCCATATTCTCCCCCTTCCCATCTATTTAGTGTGCATTGTTCCCACTCATCTTTTCTCATTTACTCATTTGCAGTATCAGGCGCTGAATTAACAATTAGACATACACAATCTTAACAAGCATATATACAGTTAGGTTCGGAAATAATTGGACACTGATACAAGTTTTGTTATTTTGGCTGTGTACCAAAATAAATTCAAGTTACAGTTAAATAATGAATATGGGCTTAAAGTGCAGTCTATCAGCTTTAATTTGAGGGTATTCACATCCAAATATGTAGCCCCCTCTTTTTCAAGGGACCAAAAGTAATTGGACAATTGACGCAAAAGCTGATTCATGGACAGGTGTGGGCTATTCCTTTGTTATTTCATCATCAATTAAGCAGGTAAAAGGTCTGGAGTTGATTCCAGGTGTGGCATACGCATTTGGAAGCTGTTGCTGTGAACCCACAACATGCGGTCAAAGGAGCTCTCAATGCAAGTGAAACAGGGCATCCTTAGACTGCATAAAAAAAGAAAATCCATCAGAGAGATAGCAGGAAGATTAGGAGTGGCCAAATCAACAGTTTGGTACATTCTGAGAAAAAAAGAACGCACTGCTGAGCTCTGCAACACAAAAAGGCCTGGATGTCCACGGAAGACAACAGTGGTGGATGATCGTAGGATCCTTTCCATGGTAAAGAAAAACCCCTTCACAACATCCAGCCAAGTGAAGAACACTCTCCAGGAGGTAGGCATATCATTATCCAGGTCTACCATAAAGTGAAGACTTCACGAGAGCAAATAAAGAGTGTTCACTACAAGGTGCAAACCATTAATAAGCTCAGGAATAGAAAGGCCAGATTAGACTTTGCCAAGCAATATCTAAAAAAGCCAGTCCAGTTCTGGAACAGCATTCTTTGGACTGATGCAACTAAGATGAACCTGTACCAGAATGATGAGAAGAAAAAAGTATGGAGAAGGCATGGAACGGCTCATGATCCGAAGCATACCACATCATCTGTAAAACACGGTGGAGGCAGTTTGATGGCATGGGCATGCATGGCTTACAATGGCACTGGTTTACTAGTGTTTATTGATGATGTGACAGAAGACAGATGCTGCCGGATTAATTCTGAAGTGCATAGGGATATATTGTCTGCTCAGATTCAGCCAAATTCAGCAAAGTTGATTGGACAGCGCTTCACTTTACAAATGGACAATGACCCAAAACATACTGCGAAAGCAACTGAGGAGTTTTTTTAAGGCAAAGAAGTGGAATATTCTGCAATGGCCGAGTCAATCACCTGATCTCAACCCGATCGAGCATGCATTTCACTTACTGAAGACAAAACTTAAGGCAGAAAGACCCACGAACAAACAACAACTGAAGACAGCTGCAGTTAAGGCCTGGCAAAGCATCACAAAGAAGGAAACCCAGCGTTTGGTGATGTCCATGCGTTCCAGACTTCAAGCAGTCATTGTCTGCAAATGATTCTCGACAAAGTATTAAAAATGAACATTTTATTTATTATTTCAATGTGTTAATTTGTCCAATTACATTTGAGCCCCTGAAATAATGGGACTGTGTATGACAATGGTTGCAATTCCTAAACGTTTCATACAATATTTTTGTTCAACCCCTTGAATTAAAGCTGAAAGTCTGCACTTCTATTGCATCTCGGTTGTTTCATTTCAAATCCATAGTGGTGGCGTACAGAGCCAAAATTATGAAAATTGTCAGTGTCCAATTATTTCCGGACCTAACTGTGTGTGTTTGTGTGTGTGTATATATATATATATATATATATGTGTGTGTGTGTGTGTGTATATATATATATATCTATATATCTATATATATATATATATATATATATATATATATATATATATATATATATCCTTGCAGCAGTGGAAGTGCTGTATGCTGGGTGATGATGGGAAAAGGCGGGGTTGCAGACCTGCCTAAGACATGCAGATGAGCATACAGTTGTATTTGAATATTTGCTTTCCTGTGGAGGGTTTTTGTCACTTTTTTTACTCACCATAACTTAACTCAGTATTATGGTATAGCCTATCCCATAGCCTCTCATGCATACCCAGTTAAAATCAACCCCACACTGATGAGACCCATCAAGGTCGAAACAGCTGTCTGTGGGTGGTTTTCTGGGTATGCACCTTAACCCTGGCTGTGCTCAAAGCTGTGACCATGCAGCAAGCTTAAGCCTATAGGGAACCATGTTAAAAATGGTTTTTGAGGCAAAAAGTGACACTGTGTGCTCATTTGCATGTCATTTCCCAGAATCCCTTGCTGCAGTGGAAGTGCTGTATGCTGGGTGATGATGGGGAAAGGCGGGGTTGCAGACCTGCCTAAGACATGCAGATGAGCATACAGTTGTATTTGTATATATATATATATATGCAGTGTTCGACAAACCTATACATTTGCACGCCCCGGGCGAGTGGATTTAACATCGTGGCGAGCTCCTATTGGCTCAAGCAGCACACGTGTGGTACTAGGTAGCGAGTAGATTTTTTTGTGCGGCGAGTAGATTTTTGGGTGATTTGTCGACCACTGTATATATGTATGTATGTATGTATGTATGTATGTATGTGTATATATATATGTGTATATGTGTGTGTGTATATATATATATATATATATATATTATAACAACAAAGAAAGCAACCTAACAAAAAGCACACGGGCATACCAAAGAAGTGTGAACAATGAATTTATTCTGGTGGGTTAAAAACAAGGGATAAAGATTAAAAGAGGTGGGGGACTCGCATCTACCATACATGTGTACCTAGAGGCAAGGGTATAAAGATTTGGACAGATTCCAACGCACAGTTCAAAAAAACCACAAGGAGCTCTGAGTTGAGCGTACCTGTGTATCAAATGCAAACACTTTAGATAAGTGCATATCCAACAAAAAGTCAATTGATGTTACAGACAAATAGTTGCAATAGGTGGAGGCATAAATAGTATTATATATATATAAATAGTAATTATACTATTTATGCCTCCACCTATTGCAGCTACTTTTCTGTAACATCAATTGACTTTTTGTTGGATATGCACTTATTTACAGTGTTTGCATTTGATACACAGGTACGCCCAACTCAGAGCTCCTTGTGGTTTTTTTGAACTGTGCATTGGAATCTGTCCAAATCTTTATACCCTTGCCTCTAGGTACATATGTATGGTAGATGCGAGTCCCCCACCTCTTTTAATCTTTATCCCTTGTTTTTAACCCACCAGAATAAATTCATTGTTCACACTTCTTTGGTATGCCCGTGTGCTTTTTGTTAGGTTGCTTTCTTTGTTGTTATAGTATTATTTCAACCTTTAGCACCACTGTCTAGTCACAACGCGTTTCGTCACGGAGAGTGACTTTCTCAAGGACCTTCTTGAGAAAGTCACTCAGTGACTAAACGCGTTGGAACGTTGTGAGGTCATCACGCAGCGACGCAGTGACGCGGTACACACTTGGAGGAATATTGAATACTGAATACAGATTGTTACGCTACTTCCGGGTACGGAGGGGAGCGCTGGAAACACGTGTCTGCTGCCCAAGCGAAGTCTGACACGGAGGAGAACAGAGTACAGATCACAGCTCTGGATCCGGAGACAACAGCATACGCTGGAGACGGACAAGGAGACGGACATCCGGGACCTGAGCGGGGTCTGACAAAGAGGTAGATATTACCTCTCCATGAGGTTTGGCATTTGGCTAAGTCTGGTTATGCTATATGAGGAATCTGCTTCTTTGATCACTATACCACAGCGGAATCAGACCGCACGTTGATAAGAACTACTCCGTGCTCTACTAGGTCTGCTAACATTGCACCAATATACATCTGAAAAGGATTACACTCTATTTGGTGACTATTGATTTCCAGCTGCTGTTTGCCATACGGACTGCCACTGACCATTTATTCCATCAGTTTATCTTCCCTGCTCTGCCTCCTCATTCAATCTGTTTCACATACTCATGCATGTCATTTGCTATTGCTGCTGATAACTTTTATTGGATACTGATTGCTTTTTATCACACCAGTCTAGCATTGGTCCTCAGGACTACTCTGGTTATTAGAATAATAAAATCCACTCTATATTTTACATACGGAATTGGCACTTCATTTTTTTAAATATATATATATATATATATATATATATATATATATATATATATATACTATACATATATGTATGTACAGGCATAATGTATAAAATGGTTTTTGAAGCAAAAAGTGGCACTGTGTGCTCATTTGCATGTCATTTCCCAGAATCCCTTGCTGCAGTGGAAGTGCTGTGTGCTGGGTGATAATGGTGAAAGGCGGGGTTGCAGACCTGCCTAAGACATGCAAATGAGCATACAGTATATTTACATTTGCTATATGCTTTGCTGTGGAGGGTTTTTGTCACTTTTTTTACTCACCATAACTTAACTAAGTGTGTCTATATGTATATATGTATATATATATATATATATATATATATATATATATATAATCAAAAAATAAATAGATGATACCGTTCTGTGGCTAACGAAATGCTTTTATTTGTGCGAGCTTTCGAGATACACTGATCTCTTCTTCCAGCGATGTTACAATGAATGAAGCAAGGATTACTTAAAAACAGTGTCTCTTGGAATGTTATCTGTGCTGGTCTTTCCCCCCCCCCCCCCCCCCCGTGTGGATGTGTTTTATGGCTAGAGGTGTCAAAGGGTAACTGAAAGCAAGTGAAGAAAGAGTGTGTATGTGTATCAGTGTGAATAAAAATGAATGGAGAGCCCACAGTATAAACAGTGCTCTACACAAGGTGTGTGTGGAGTGAGAGGGGATATAAATGGTGTGGGTGGGTGTGGAAATGTGAGAGTTTGTAGCACAACTAAAAGTGTGTGTGGATACTATGTGGTCCCTATTGGTGTATAGGGATGGAAAAATAAGGAGTATTAGTATGTGTGAGAGACAGCTGTGAGACAGCTTTAAGTAATCCTTGCTTCATTCATTGTAACATCGCCGGAAGAAGAGATCAGTGTATCTCGAAAGCTCGCACAAATAAAAGCATTTCGTTAGCCACAGAACGGTATCATCTATTTATTTTTTGATTATTGAAGCTCGGCTAACACGGTACTGATACCTCTATATATATATATATATATATATATATATATATATATATATATATATATATATACATATATACATATATACATATATACATATATACATACATACATACATACATACACATATGTTTGTGTCAGTTGGAATGCGATTGGGAAAGTGACATCAAGTATACTACAATAAATAAAGAAGCCCCACTATGACAAATTATTTAGTACATTACTATATGTTTTTCTATATTTTTTCTTCATAAGTAAAGATCATTTAATTCAATCCTTTGGCCAAAACATTTCAAGCCTGCAACCATGTCACAGTAACCCCATCTCTGCAGGTCCTACACTACCTAATTTATACTGTCTTTTGTATTTCTTCCTCTGCATAGGAAGAGGAAACCAAAAATAATATAGCGAAGAGCATGGGGTGCATGATATGTATGCGGCACCTAATGGGTTAAGGAGCAGGAGCCCTATATGAGCTACAGTGTAGTTAACCCCTTCAGCAAAAGTAAATTGAATTCACGCAATCCACACAAGTGTCAAGACATGTTTTAGGAATTTGTCGAACTGTCTGTGGACCATACACCATGTTTCCTTTAAACGTTTAGTCTTCTTTCCTGCAAGTCAGGTGACATTTTGGCTTACACAAAAGAATGTTTTGTAAACATTTAGAAAACATTTTTTCTGCCCCAATACATTAGCAGAGGATTTTGGCATGGGCTGTGGCTGACTTTAGAAGGTACTCATGGAGTCAGCCAGGATCAATAAGTCTAGATTGGCTACTGAGACAGATGCAACAATTACATTGGGAGAAGCTGAAACACATGTGGGAGGTAAAAAGCTACATTCTCTGAAATTCCTGTGCCTCCAAATCCCATTTTTGGGTAATATTGAACTTTTTGCTTTTTTTTTTTTTTTACTCCTTTGATTTCATGTCTTCATTGTTGGACTTTCAAGTACATTGGGCCAAGTACTGTAGGTGATCAAACTGCAGTATTGCATGGTCATTTGTAGATTTCTTCTACTTGGATTGTAAGATTTTCGGGTCTGGATCTCACTTTTGCCTTACAGTATGTTGTTCATTTACTTGTTCCACTTATCCCCCTTGTATTACTTAAGTAATACTCCCTGAAGAACAGGGCATTACTGGCCAATAATGCCCTGGCTGGAAGAGTTGAAGGCCTGAGGCGAACCCGGGGGACTTTAGCCCAGCCAGGGTATTATTGGCCAGTAATGCCCTGTTCTGAGGGGATTATTACTAATATAGGCTAAATGTAGGCTTATTTAATAATAATAGCCACATTTGTGTAGTTATATAGATTTTTTTTTAAATTAAATGGTAAATACATAAAATCACCTCTATATACACTTACACTGCAGCTATCTATATTCACACACTGCCGCCCCCTCTGTGTACACACACACTGCAGCTACACACACACCACAGCAGCTCTACACACACCACACACACACACACCACAGCAGCTCTACAAACACCACAGCAGCTCTACACACACTACACAGCAGCTATACACTCCACAGCAGCTCTACACACTCCACACACAACACAGCAGCTCTACACACACACACAACACGGTAACTCTACACACACAACACAGCAGCTCTACACACACACACACACAACACAGCAGCTCTACACACTGCTACACCCATAAACACTACTGCTGCTACTACTGCTGACACACACACACACGCACACACACAGAAACTGCAGCCACAAACAAACAGCAGACAGCCACTTACTTTGCAGCCACACACTCTCTCTCCTTCCCCAATTCAACTAAGTCTGTCAGCTGTGTTCACGGAGGGAAGGGGAGGAGTGACTGCCTTCTGCTTTCTCCTGACCAATCTCCTGCCCTGTCTCAGAGCTGTTCTGAAAGCTGATTGGCTGGAAATAAACACATTAGAAATAAACACATTGCAAGCTGCAAAAATTCTGCACATTACTGATTGGTTAAAATTCCAGGCATTATCCAATCAGAGAGTAGGGATTTCAATAATGTCGGAATTTTACTGCTTTAGCCTATAATTTCTGGTAAAACATTTTATTTATAAATAAATAGTTTGTCATTTATTTACCTTGTATTGTCAGTTTGCAAAGCGCTTCTATATAAATAAAATTATACATACACACACACATTCTCTGCTAAAGGAATACAGATTGCCAGTACCTTGGCGCCTGACATTGGACCGTGTGGATTACGGTTCGCTAGTTCAATTTAAAAAAAAACCTTTTGGGTCATGACCCCAAGCCTGGGGTGTCACAAGAAATTAATGGGCATATTTGATTTCAAACGGTTATGCACACTATAAACTTAAGCGCATAAAAACATTAGATTTTAATTTACAACAAATGTCTAAATGTTATTTAGCATATCTCTTCCATACAAAACCTATCCCAGCTTCAACGCCTGTATAACCTGTCATGGGAGACCAGGACTATCACACCAGAGATCAATTCGCCAGACAGAAACAGTTTATAAATTAATTTATTGAAAAAAGTTATCTACAACGGACATAAACAGACAACACACAGTTACGTCTAGGAAAAACTGGGGTTACCCTGCAAAACTAGTTGCAGGGAACTCCTTGAGGAGATTTCCCCTGCTCTTCCCCCACAGGATGTCTTCTGGCCTGGACTCCAGGCCTGGCACCAGCACTGGAATCCTCTCAGCCAAAGAAGTCTTGACCTGAAACGGAGTTGGTAGCTTCTTCAGCCAAGTACAACTCACAGCTTCTTAAGACCCTCTAGGGGTCTCAACCTTTTTATACACCCTGACACAACATGGTTACATGCAAAAAGAGTTGAGGCCAGGTGTTTTCAATATGTCCCAGCCCTTGATTGGTGGGTTGAAATGCAACATAACTTTGGTTACATGAAAACTGTTATAGGAAAAGGTCACAGACAGCTTTAGCAACATTTCTCCTGAAAACAAAATTAACCACTGGTCCCTGAAGTGCTGGAACCAGGCTAAGGCTGCGCTTATAGTGCCGGTGACGTCACGTCAAAATAAATGTATTGGCGCCGTCGCGTGCGCTTATAGTAGAAGCAACGACTTGGTCGTGATCGCTGGAAGTCAAGTAAATTTAATTTTTCCGGGGACCGCCGCGTGACGTCACTGTCACTAAGCGCAACCTTAGGCCAGGTCCATAGTGCCTTTGAACGTGTGGAGGCGCACGCGGCCGTGACGTCTCCCGCTTGTAGCGGGTGCATTTTTTGCCCATGGTACGCATGCCGTCCGTGGGCGTGTCTAGTGACATCACGGAGCTGGTTCGCCCTCATTGGGCGAACCACTCACGTGACCGGCCTGTCGTGCCAAGAATCAGTTTTAACTGATTTATTGTGCAACGCCCGCCCACTACCGCCAGCACACCGCATGGAGACTAACACTGCCTTAAGGCAGCCTGTTCGCTCAGCCGCACGGTTTGCGGTACCATGGCCCCAGCCTTAGACATCGATATACATACACATAATACAACTGCATAATTGACAGGTAGGGGTAATGAAAGGCTTGATCTTTATTAAAAGTAGCCACATTCACCCCTACCGTCGCATAACCAACCTCACATTGACGTGAAAAGGTGGAAATAGCTGTCTGTGAGTAGGTTTACTGGCTATGCACTTCTTTAACCCTGGATGTGCTGAAAATCTGTGTAATGCTTCAAACGTAAGTTTATAAGGGTCCATGTTAAAATGGGTAAGAAGTAAAGAGTGACTCATTTGCATGTTGTTACCCAGAATCCCAGGCTGCAGTGAAATCACTCTGTGCTTAGCAGCCATGGGGGGGGGGGGAGGGGGGAGAGAAACAGTGTTACAGACCTGTCCAAGACATGCAAATGTACCACAAGTTGTATTTACATTTAGTATACATCCATGGCATCTATAGTCCCTGTTTTGAAGCAAGATGAAGAACCAATGTAAACATTTAGTCATATTAGACCTAGAGAAAACTAGATGCAGACCTCAATAGTCTTAATTTTCAGATGTCTCATACTTGGACATGGATTGGATAATTTTATTTGTTGTGAAGATTAAATATTCATTAAAGTATTGACCCTCCAGAGACAGAGGGGGTTACATAATTGCCTCTGAAAAATGCTTGCTGTGTGATCTGCATCTATGCTGTGCTCTGAAGTGCTTGTCATGCCTTTAATAGCATTTCAAAGAAGTGCACTGGCTAAAATTCCTTTTTTGTACCACTGCATCATTTGGAATAATGTTATTGATGATTTAATTTTATTTGAAAGAACCTAAAGGCCCAACAATACCTATAGGTGACGGCAAAGGCATTTGAAGGAAATAATCACACTTTTGCCAAATGCAAAGCACAGTCAACATGCACCTTTTTTTCCTTTACTACAAAGGAAGCATTGCTTTTTGTGAAGTTACCTTATGCTCTGAAGGAGTTATAGGTTGTGACTGGTTGGGACACAAATGCACACTTAGGTCTATATTTATTAAGCGGTGCTAAGCCATAACGGTACTCTGGGTACTCAACATTTACACAAAAAACTACAACTATCTTCAGCACTGGGAGGAAAGGGAGGGGGAGGTCCCTAGGCGGTTCTCTCTTTAGCTCTATATCATGGAAAGATTGCTGCTTTAAAGAAGCAATCCAAGCTGCCGGTTTTTTCCCGCCTTTAATATGTGCATCAATACAATCCACACAGTGATAAGTAATTAGCTAAATTGCCGAACCATCCATTTTCCTGTGATCGATTAGCAAAGATTCGGCTCGGGGGTTCACTTAATGTCTGTAAGTGCAGCAGAAGAGGACCAAAGATGCAAAGTTCTGTGGGGAAAAATCATGTGACCAGGCAGTCACTAGATCAGTGATTTCCAACTTTTTTTGTTTGGAGGAACCCTTGAAGTATTTAAAAAAATCTCGGGGAACCCCTATCTGGCTGACACCACGGAACCCTGGTTGGGAATCACTGCACTAGATACAATTGGTGAACTGCTAGAGAGAGGGCAGGGCTCAAAAGGGGTGTGCCAGAGCCTGTTTGGGAAGGGGATGTGACTTTGTAAATGATTGCTATAGAAAAAAAATGCTGGTTACATTATAATACATATAAAAATGTCTTTCAGACTTGTTTTTTTTTTTTAAATTTTTTTTATATATAATATGCTACAAGTATTTTCTCATAGTACAGAACACACATGTAGGATATTGCTTGGTCTGTAGCTTTAATACTTTTGTACTCTGCTCTAAAAGGGCTTCAGATTTCTCAAGTGTCACCTGTAAAGATTGAACAACATTTTCTGCATGTGGTTTAATCATTGCACACAAAAGCCTTTAAAAACAGGCTATGTGGGAAATGTGTGCTTATTTGTTTTATTTCTCGTATCCAGAATTAGGAGGAAGGTACTTGAGAGACGCAAGGAAACCCTACTTGTAGACCGCATGTGCAGACAAGAAACGTTTCTTTCTGAACTGGTGAGTTTTTCTATTGCCGTACCTTGCCCTCCCCCTCCCCTGTTCCTTTCCTTGCCCGGCCCTTTTGCTGTTCCTTGTCGTGTCCTCCCCTTCCCCTGTTCCTTGCCCTGTCCTCCCCTTCCTCCCCTGTTCCTTGCCTCCACTGTTCATTGCCTCTCCTTTACTTGTTCCTTGTCTTGCCCTTCCCCTGTTCCTTGCCTTGCCCTCCCCTTCCCCTGTTCCTTGCCGTGTCCTCCCCTTCCCCTGTTCCTTGCCCTGTCCTCCCCTTCCCCTGTTCCTTGCCCTGTCCTCCCCTTCCCCTGTTCCTTGCCTCCACTGTTCATTGCCTCTCCTTTACTTGTTCCTTGTCTTGCCCTTCCCCTGTTCCTTGCCTTGCCCTCCCCTTCCCCTATTCCTTGCCCTGCCCTTTCCCTTGCCTCATAGCGGCACCGAATGTTGGTGTGCTGTGTTTTTTCTTTGTCTTTAAGCAACACTTCTCTATCGAAAAGTAGACTTTGCTTGCAACGTTTTGAAATTGATGGGCTGTCTGTTGAACCCTGTTTTAAGCAATTAGTAGGGTCATGGAGATTAATTTAAATGACTGCCAGGGATGGACATGCATATTTAATGCAAAACCAAAATAAATGCTTTACTTAATTACACGGTCACTGTGATTTGGTGACATGTCAATTGCTTAAGCTCATGGAGTTATTTCCTAAAGTATTCCGGCTGCAAAACCGGGGCAAAATCAGTGCAATATAATTGCACCAGATTAGAGATGTACTGGTATGACATCCTGGTGGCAGTGAGGAAGATGACGACATCCTGGTGGATGTGGGAGCACAGAACATGTGAGCAGGAGAAGAGCAGCACTAGAGAACACCCAGCGGTCTAACTCGGAAGTCTTCATACTTCCGGTATCTGCCGCTGTGACGGGCATACCGCTGGAGCGTGCTCCATCCCGGCTGTTCTCTAGTGCCACTCTGCTGCTGTTCACATATTCCTGTGCTCCCACCGCCACCAGGATGTCGCCGTCATCTTCCTCTCCGCCACCAGGATGTCGCCGTCATCTTCCTCTCCGCCACTAGGATGTCGCCGTCATCTTCCTCTCCGCCACCAGGATGTCGCCGTCATCTTCCTCTCCGCTACCTGGATGCCGCCATCGTCCTCCTCACCCTTCGCTGCGTGTAAGTCTCTTCTGCTGCTCTGCTCCTACTGTTCTCCGAAAGGAGGACTGCGGGGAGCAGAGCAGGACGCAATTACCCGGCACTGGGTTCCAGCTCCCTGGGCCGGATCCGGGTAATTTCCAGGTAGGGGAAATTTTAGCCGGGTACAGGGTAATTACCGGATACCCGGTATATCACTACACCAGATCCATTAAAAGAAAAACTGTGAATTGCTTCCAAGATTGATATTTTCTCAGATAATTATGGTTTGTTTGATATGATCTATACCCTTTACTAAATATTTATTTTCTATTATTCTTAGGAATTTCATGCTATAGGAAAAAGACCTGATGATTTTTCAGATATGGTTGACAACGGAGAACTGTTGCTGACCCTGAACATTATGTATCCTGTCATTTTTCAAAAGGTTTGCATCAACTATCTGATTATAAAATCATCAAAATTAAATCACCAAATATGGGGGGCTGGGGGGGGGGGGTTGTACATATATAATCAATGCTATTTGGAAACAAAAAATACTTAAATAGGAAATGGGTTTGGTATATGTTCCACATGTGGCATTTATCATTTATTTGTGTTCAGTTCAAACGAAGGCTTTTGGGGTCTGCATTTGGAAAGTTATCTAAATCCATGGTAAAAACGAAGGCGTAATAAAACACTAACAGTTGAGACCATGTTGGTGTGCTTGCGATCTGAAGCAATTGTTTCATTTACGTTCCAATAATTATGGCAAATAGAGGAACTTTTAGTCACATGGAGGTACTGTTGCCAGCTAAAATTGGGTCAGCAGGATCCACTCTCACTACACCAGTGATTTTTAACCGTGGTCCCGTGGGCACCCCTTAAGGGTTTCGTGGCTGACTAATGGGGGTGGGGGACGGCTGCGGGAGGGGGAGAGAGCTGGGATAACTGTTCCAGGCCTGGGGCGGCTCCCCAGCTGTGGCAGCGGCTCCCTGGTCCCCCAGGAATAGCAGTGTCTTGCACATTCGCCTCCCTCCTGCGGTCAGCGCCGGAAGTTAGAACCAGCTGCGCAGCACTGGAGGCCTCATCAAGGTGTCTGCGTGCGTGCGTGCGTGCGCGTGTGTGTGTCTATAAAGGGCTGTATTGTTTTTGTGTGTGTGTGTGTGTGTGTGTGTGTGTGTGTGTGAAGATCAAGGGGAGAGAGTAATAGGGTGGGGGAGGAGAGGGAAGAATGTAAGTGGGGTGAAGAGAGGGGATAGTGTAAAGGTGGAGGGGGGAGAAAGAATGGGGGGTTGGGTTCCCCAGAATTTAAAAAAAATCCAGGGTTCCTTAACCAAAAAAAAGGTTGAAAACCACTGCACTGCACAATCCAATTTCTAAACCACAACCCGAATGCCTGACATTATTAACCCCTTTAGAGACAGAAATATAATACGCTGCTGTGCAGCGGAGGCTCCTGTGGCTCTGAAAGGGAGTAATCCCACCAAATACTATTTGCATATCAAACTTGTTTATAGTTTTCTCATCCGTTTTTTTTTCTTTCTCTCCATTGTGTTTTTCAGCACAGGGAATATAAGCCTTACCAGACCATTTTGGTGCTGGGCAGCCAGAATCTCACTGAGCTGAGAGACACCATTAACTGTGTCAGCGATCTGCAGATCGGAGGAGAGTTCAGCAGCACTCCTGACCTGGCCCCTGAACACATCTGCAAGGTACTGGGAAGCAAAAGGACTGAGATTGTGAACCAAGATAGATGCAGCCCAGTAGCATTACAACACCTGGGTAGCAGTAGCCGGTGTTCTCATCAGATACAGAACATTGTCATGTGTCTGTTCCTAACCATCCCCCAGCTGAAGCAGTGTGCATTTATATATTGTGACAGGCACTATGTGTTTGTATGCTGGGAAAGATTTGTTACTGGGCTTTTTGCATTATGGTTGTCCGCCTGAAGATCTGTATATACTGATCTGATATACTGCATGTATCAGCAATGGTAAAACGGCTATTTATAAATACTGGTGTACAACTAGCGCAAAGGTTATTATGTCCTCTGGCGCATTATGCTGGGATATTCTTGATATCCTACGGTATAGGTGCGATATGTTGTGTTATCACTGGGAGCAATGAAATCTGCTACATCTGTATGTACAGTATCACAAATGGTTAGAGGATCAGTATGTTTAAAAACAATGGCATCCATGTTGTATGTAACATAAAACTCAAATTGTAGTCAATTTGTCATTGAATATCCTCAGTAACATGTAACAATGACATGTTACCTGTTTGAGGTCAAATGTTGAAAATGCCCTCTCTTATCTAGGAACATGATGCAGTCATTCATTTCAGGTTAGAATTTAGAATTTGCGCTCTTTACTATCCAGTTTGCATAGATAGACTGAAAAAAACCCAGTGAATGTTAATCAAAATAACAACAATGTGAATTAAGGGCAATACTAGGAATACAATGGGGTAAGAACAGCATACATTAAAGGAACACTGTGACGGTAGGGAGTAACCAGGCTCTCAAAGGTTAAGCCCGTTTTTGGTTACCCCTGATTCGTGTATAAGGGTCCAGGAGAGTTAGCTCTTGGGCCCAGTTACATTGTACCATTTCCATGTATTACCTGTGATAAAAGTAGTTTAGGTGTTTTTCCCTTTCCGGGCATGCAAGCAAGTAGGGATTGCTAGGGTTTGAGTTTCAAGGGTGTTTTTTTAAATTGTTATTGGATGTAATTAACATAATTTCTGTTCTAAATGTCTTTCTTAGAATACTTCTGTGCGAGGTATTGCATATTTATGTTGCTTTCATTTATTTTTTTTCCTAGAAAAGACACACTTAGATTGCTTGTTACTATACCTTCCTACCATTGCAGGAATACAGTATATTGTGGCACTGCAAGAGAGTTGTAGTTAGAACACAGATCACAGTTAATATTGCAATCATAAGGTTTTAATTATAATCTTTCTCTTTTTTTTTTCTTAAGGACCTCTTCAAATCCGCCTACTTTTATTTTGAAGGCGTTTTTTACAATGATATGAGATATCCGGAGTGCAGAGACATAAGCAGGTGCTGTATTCTCATCATAAAACGACAGCAGCTGACATTGAAACGAGTATGACACAGGCTGTATGCATGAATTATTTAAGAAGCCATTGAGTGTGCTCAAGTTTCAATGTACAGTAGCAAACACACACGGTCACCAGGACCAAGGCATCTGATGTGAGAATGTTGTGAATAGTAATAAACTAAAAACAGTTTTTACTTTTTCTTTAACAAAACACAGAACCCCAGCAAACTCTTTTTGGGAACCCCTGAGCCCCCACAAAATATATATGTATGTAAGTGTCAAAATGGCGTGCTATTGAGCGTGGCATATGTATACAACAGACGACAGAGAAGCCCAATGCTACATCCAACATGACAGAAATACACAGTAAAATACTTATATATTCTCTTGAAATAGGGTCATTAAGTTTAACCCTTTGGCCAAAGCGTTGTAAGCTTGCGAGCCAAGACAAGGCAGATACCTGTTCGCAAGGCGTAACACTACCAGATAAAATAGTAATATTTCTCTATTAGGATTAAAATTCTCATTTACTTCTATTAGGAGGGAGAAAGACCACAGTGGGTCTATATCCAGCAGAATGAAAGGACCTGCGAACTAAGGAAGTGGGGAGGGGCGGGCTTAAAACCTGGGAAGGAGGAGCCACTAACCTCCAAACAGCTGAAACAGCTTAGAATAGGTTAACAAAACACAAAACCCCAGCAAGCTTTTAATCCTAAAAGAGATATATTAGTATTTTATCTGGTAGTGTTAGGACTTGCGAACAGGTGTCTGCCTTGTCGTGGCTCGCAAGCTTACAACGCTTTGGCCAAAGGGTTAAACTAAATGACCCTATTTCAAGAGAATATATAAGTATTTTACTGTGTATTTCTGTCATGTTGGATGTAGCATTGGGCTTCTCTGTCGTCTGTTGTTTACTTTTTCTTTGACTGATTTGTAAGGTGAAATCCGAGTTGTTGTTTTTTGTGCAGATACATACTATTGAATTGCGATAGCTTTATAATTATAATACCTCAGGCGCATACAGTGTAAAACAAATAATGTTGAACATGACTTGGATTTGGATTACACCATTCGCTCATTATACAAGAAGCTTTGTCTTTACGTTCACGTATGTCCTGTTTTGTAGAACTACAATTGAGTGGTCTGAATCTCGTGATCGAGGCTACGGAAAATTTCAAGCCGCCAAAATGGAAGATCATACATTTAATGACTTGCGTATAAAAATTGGCTATCCTTACATGTACTGCCATCAAGGAGATTGCGAACACCTTATTACCATTACAGATATAAGGTAACCGCGTTGCACTGATTTCAAGCATTTTGATTCTGGTGATAGTGTGTATTAGAGAAGCTTTGAGCCATGCAGCTCTCGGTCATTTTAATTCTTCAGAGACATAAATTACAAGTTATCCAGGACTTGATAAACATTTATTAATATTAATGCAAACAGAGGAAGTTGTACTTCTGATTTCTTTGGCAGCCCCAGGGGGATTAGCATTATGTTTAATTGTATGTATATCTTTAGCCCCATGTACTTGGCGCTTCACAGTAGTAATGCACGAGACATAATTGTAGAACACATAATGGGAGTAAGCACTTGAGACATAAATTTAACATTACAAAAATGGAGCCCTGTCCCGGAGAGCTTACAATCGAAGTGGTAGGTAGGAATAACGTACAGAGGCAGTAGGAAGGTGTTCTGGTAAGTGCGTCTGACTTGCTGCTGGATGTTCCCAGACTAAAGATAATTCTTGGTAGCATCAGATTTCCATTGATACCATGGGCTTCCAACTTTATAATAGAAAGAAAAATATTTTTGATGCCACTTTTTTGTTCCTTGACCAATTCATTTTTCTTTTGATAACACTGTTTAATGGAAAACCAATTGGTTACTGGGTTGAAAGTGGACTGGGTATGAGCATATTCCAGCTGTGTGTAACTTTAGAGCCAGGGCTAGGGAGGGTGCTATACTTTTGAGTACAGACTTACATGGAGATTCACATAGGTATGTTGTGTATTAACGCACCTGCTCTGGCATTAACAGATATTCAAGTCAGTGGACATTAACACAGGCTTGTGTACGTTAACACGCAAGTAGACCTTAGTGAATCGCCCTCTGACAGCTTTGTGGATTTCTTGGAATCATATGACCTTACTTCTGCAGCTCCTAATCTCGCCAAAAGTAGCCTATTAATACTTTTGTTACTGTGACCAGCTGATTCAGCAAAGCACAAAAAGAGTTTCTAGATTTTAAGAGAAAAAAAAAAGAACACTCTACCAATGTCATGTGAAAATAAAGGGGAGCTGGTTTATCCATTATTATTATTTTTTTTAACTATTATTATTGTAGGATAACATTTTTCTTCCTATGATCTTGCTCTCTCATAAACGTTGAATTGTCCTCAGACGTTTGGTGATTAAATGTGATTTTGTCTTTTTTTGAAAGATTGATACATCATGAGGATTGTTTGGATAGGACTCTGTACCCGTTGCAAATCAAGAGACATTGGTTGTGGACCAGGAAGTGCCATGTGTGTAAATTGTACACTGCCAAGTAGGTGACAATTTATTTTTGCATGCACATATGTTTTATATTTTATTTTTATACTATTATGAAGTAATGATGCAATGGCAACTCTTGTGTTTATTGGTACTTGTAAGAGATGTGTGCAGAGGTACACTAATGGAGACTGATTAGGGTGAAATTAAAACATGGCTTTATTGAGCCCGTTCCTTTAAACTCTGTACAGCATACAAAAACAAAACAAACAAACACCTACTCCACTTTAAAGACTAAATAGACAATCTATGCCCTAACTATCTTTGACTGGCGAGACAAGCCAGTTCCCAGTCCAAAAACCATAGAACAGTTTATCAGGGAGCAATATATACAAAAGTCTTATCTGACCGTACTGGTCCGGTTGTTCCGGTTTTCCAGATGCAGGCTTTGCAGTCCAGCTGCTCCCAGGAATATCAGTCTGTTCTTGTAGTCAGTACAGCCTTTGTGTTCAAGACATCATCTTCTCCTCAGGTCAGGCCAGTAATGTGCTAAGGAAATCTCTCGAGCATTTTCTCACAGGAGGTTTTTCTAGAGCTCTGATTAGCCAGGTGGAGCCTGGTTAATTGCCTGGCTGCAAATAACCAGCTCCCTGCTGGATTCCTCAGAGTATATAAAGGCAGGTTAATCAGGGATAAGTCCCTGTTACAGTAGTATTAACCTAATGATAATCGTTTTCTAATACATGGCTAAAAAAACACATTGAAAGTGCATTATTCCTCCTTTTTCACATTTAACAGTGTTGTGACTCCGAGAAGACCAAACCAATTAACTTTCAGTAACTCCTCCCTTATGTATAGTATCACAACATGTTAAGCTAAACGTTTCCTTCCTTCTCTTTCCTCTGCATCGTCAGTGAGTAGAGGGGTATACCTGGCAATGATGTCAGTATAGGAGATTATCAAGGAAACATCTAACTGATTGATTAGTCGGCATTCAAGAGTCTGCTAAAAAGGTCATCTTGATTTCCATAAGACCAAGAGTGAAACTTTCACTTTATGAATGCCAAAATATGCTTAACAGTATTTAAGGTTCATTTTCCCTCGAAAACCATAATGGGGGGAGGGGAAGCAATAGCCAAAGTTTGCTTTAAACATGATTAACAAAGACAGTTGAACTGTTGCTTACAAGAAGGTTTTTTTTTGTTTGTTTTTTTAAACAAAGTGGTTCTTGTCCCTTTAAATCATGGGTTTTATTTCTACGTGTTAGGAAAGGGCTTCCCTCCAGTCTACTGAAGCACAGTAAAGCATGTTAGGAGAGGGCTTTCCTCCAGTCTACTGAAGCACAGTAAAACATGTTAGGAGAGGGCTTTCCTCCAGTCTACTGAAGCACATAAAGCATGTTAGGAGAGGGCTTTCCTCCAGTCTACTGAAGCACAGTAAAACAGTTTCTTGCTATGAAACCTTTTCTTCTGTTGAAAGCTATTTGGTGTTAACTGCTATGTATATTTTATTGTGACCCCTTTTAGGTGGCTGACAAACGATGACAGCCTTGCTCCAGACGACCCTTGCTTCTTCTGTGATGTTTGTTTCAAAATGTTTCATTATGACACAGATGGCAATAAACTGGGAAACTTTCTCGCATATCCTTTTGTTGACCCTGGGACCTTCAACTAAAGCTGGATCCTCAAGACGAACCATGTATTTGAGATCAAGTATGTTCGGAGCAGATTGCCAGAAGAGCTATTCAGATTTAATGGCATGCTTAGCTAATGACGTTTTTGTTATGGTCCATGTCAAGTAGATAAAGCTGGTGTGGAATCTCTGGCAACGGAAGCTTATCAGTTCCTCATCATACCCAAATGCATTTAGAAGTGTAACAAGCTAAGATCTGAGTCAAACTAATGTTTATTCCTGCACTGGAAGCATTCAAAAGAGCTGTTAAAGTACACACATATATATATATATATATATATATA
Source organism: Ascaphus truei (assembly GCF_040206685.1). NCBI lineage: Eukaryota > Metazoa > Chordata > Amphibia > Anura > Ascaphidae > Ascaphus > Ascaphus truei. Next base: position 149,112,207 of record NC_134483.1, on the reverse strand, counting down.
TATATATATATATATATATATATATATATATATATATATATATATATATATATATATATGTTCTTGTTTAAGAATTTACATACATTGTGTGTTTTGGTGTGTTCATATTTATTTTTTATAAAATGTACTTTTCTTTTGTAAAATCCTTATTTTGAAAATATTTTCTTATGGACATTCTAAATAATGTGTTAAGGTATATATAATAATGCAAATAAAAATACCACTTGTGAGCACATTCACAGGTCTGCAACCCTGCGTTTCGCCATTGTCTCCTAGCATACAGTGCTTCCACTGCAGCCAGGGATTCTGGGAAATGACATGCAAATGAGCACTGTGTGTCACCTTTTTGCTTCTTTTCCATTTTAACATGAACCCCTATAAGCTTATGTCTGCCGTATTACACAGCTTTTCCCACACATCCTGGGTTAAAGAGGTTGTGCACAGCAAGTAAACCTACTCGGACAGCGGTTTCAACCTTTTGGGTCTCATCAGTGTGAGGTTTGGTTACGGACTTTGCAATATGAAGCTGGAAGTGGCTACAACTATACACAAAAAAAATTTTGGTAAGAAGAAGGGAAAAAAAGTGCTTGGATTTAGCCAGACTTACTGTTCCCATGACTGCAAAAACTAAGTAAAAATACGCATCAATTATTTGCGTTTTGCAGATTATATGCGGTGACCGCGGCTGACCCACAAATGGAAACAAATGCAGATTTTTGTGTCAGTTGTTGTACTCTTTAGTATTGATAGGCAACGCTAGTGTGCTAGTGTGTGTCTTTTGTTTACAGTAAATGCAATGTAATCCATCACTTATTTCCGTTCATTTCATATGATATCCCATTTATTCCAATGTATCCCACCACTTATTCCCCTAAAAAATTCAGATGACTTAGAATGTCATACCCTGTCTAGTATTTTCTAGGCACAAGAGTTGGAGCGCAGCTCCCAGGAACCGCATATGGGAATTAAAGAAAAACCACACACAGTGCAATCCTGTGAAACAAACTAACTAACAGTGGGTAATGGAAGCACTCACAAACTGGAAGTGTATATATGGCAGATGTAGCACTCCAATAACTCCAAATCTTCTCATGGGTCCGATATTCAATATCAGCAAAGAACTAAAGCCAGTAGAGAGATCCAGAGAGTTTTCTTACTTGTTTGAGTATCATATAATTTCTCCAAATAATTGCGAACAGAAGAAAAAGTACATAATACAATATTTTTAGAAGAGTTAAAGTACACACATGCAATCACACACAGACTCCTTATAGGACATTCACATTTTAAGACCTGTGTGAGATGGTGTAGGATCTCCCAAGCTAGTCCATGGGTAGGAAAATGTCACAGCTACTGTAGTGATGCCTGACAGTAGGTGCAAAATGGTGAATAGGGACCCACTTAGTTTTGGAAGTCTAGCGACATTTTTTCCCTAATGCAGGGAGAGTTTGGATCTTAAAAAAATGGTGTCACTGACAAGGGCAGGTGGGTGTTGCACAACATCTGTGCCCATCCACCATCCATCACTGTTATTTTTTTAGTAACTAAACTTTTCAACAACATATAAATCTTCAGAGTCTGGGTATACTTTAAGAAATAGTGAGGGCTATTCATTAAACTGCATTAGTGCTGTTTGAGGCACTGGCACGGAATCTCCCAGAAGTCACGGCACTGGCACGGAAAGTTAGTGTGTGTCCACTTAGAATCCCAGTAGTACAGTAGCTCTCCTTTATGCTCTTGAACATAGCTTATGATTATATTGCCATAAAATTGGCAACTGAAACAATGTAGACTTGTGCCTCTTAATTTTTCTGGAAGAAATGGCATTTTGTTGCCCATATCAAAGATGCACTAATGCGCTGCTGCATTATTTCAGGCTCTTGACAACTGACAAACCCCACCATTTATTTTTTGGGGCGTTGACTACATTATTTAATTAACGGAAATACATCTGGTGTGAACTAGATGGGGGCACGGTCAGAAGCTGCCAGATCATATCACATGCATAATAAAAGAACCAATGTATGATTACATGTTAATTATCTCTGCAAACATTGCCTGACCATAGGTTCATCCATACAAAGTGTGGAACAAAAAATTGAGTGAAGCTGAAGTAAATCTGGTCATTTTGATTCCTGATGTAAGAAATGTGGGTATTCCCAAGACTGTTTTCACATTGATGTTAAATGGTTTGCAAGTGCACAAAACTAATTGTTAAAAAAATTAAAATAAGGACTCTAAGAATATTGTATTAGATAAGTCCCTGTTAAAGAAAAATTGGATTATAATCATCCCCTGCATTATAATTTAAGTTTTAAAAATATTTTTTGTTAAAATATAAAATGTGTGTAAAAAAAAGTGTGCACACATTAATTCATCAAACACGACCACACGCAATAACACACTTCTCTTACCAACAAAATATTCTATCCCCCACCTTCCCCTTAACACCCTCCTTATCCCGTCAAACATTTCACAACCCTCAAAAATGTCCAACAGAAGAGAAAAATATTGCTGTGACATGGGCATGACAGCTGGCGCTGTGTGCCTGGTTCAGTTCAGAGTGTAGATCAATATATCAATGTTGGTTAAATAGGATACCCGTAGATACTGTACTATATAGATACCATGGTCATAGTACTTTGCTCCAAACAGATCTATACTGTACCTACCTAGCTGTTTCTGCCTCATTCCTCTGAATGCCTTGTGAGGTAAAACCTAACTTCATCCCGATATCGACTGAAACAATTAGAGAATGATGAAATTGATTTACATATTGGTTCTAAAACTTGTATGAATAAAGTTGATTGCAACAGTTATCTTTGTCACGGGAGACCAGGCATTTACACCTTTTTACCAGGATCATTCATTGAGCAAAACAGATAAAGTGAAATAAATTGGAAATGTATTCGCATGAAAAGGTATACACACAGTGAATCACAAACTACATAAGAAAAGACACACTTACTGGGGGGGTCAAAATTACTTTCCTAGGTGCAGGGACCTCTAAATAAGAAGATTCCCCTGACCAGGACTTAGCCCGAAATGTCCTGGAACGCAAATTGGCATGAAGTTCAGGATTCCACCGCTCGCTAAAATCGTCTTGAAAACCCAGGCGCGACCGCTACGTCAATTCTCAGAACTTGGCCGCAAAATGTGGAACTTAGAAAATATTCCGGGCAGACATTTCTGAAGCTTGTGCCTTGCTATTCGCGCAAGAGCACTTTTGAAAAGCCTGCCCGTCTTCTTGCGCCAGAAATCTCAACGTTCATTGACTTAGGGGTTTCTTGTAGTATTTTGGAGTTTATTCACAAAATACTACAGCCAATCACATTGTTGGAACAGTCCATCAGAGCAAAGCCGGGTAAATGGGGAATCTGAATCTGCCAAGGGACATGCGTGCGTTTGCCACCTTAGTCCCTTGCTATTGACATGCCACCCACTAGGTCAGCCTCCTCCAAGTCTGGTGGGACAAATGGTAGCCTGGACGACTACCATTCATCCCAGGACGTGGGTACTTGGTCCCTTCTCTACTACCCAAATGGCTTTTACACTCCTGGCATCCACTGGTGGCTTTCATCTCCGATGTTCAGCAGACTCACTGGCACCAACTTGGTAGTCTGTTAACATTGGTTCTGAAAGTCCCAGCTCATATACAGTGCACACAGTATATACACTACTAAACATAATGTTAATAAAATATTCCTTGATAAATCCTAAATCTTTGGGTATGGGAAATAGAATAGAAAGCTGCACTTTATTTTCTACTAGCCTTTATTTCCCACACACTAAGAGACTTGGACTGAACTCTAAGAGTCCCCTCACAACCTCATAATTATGGTTGGAGTGCCCATGAACCCCAATACAGGTTTATAGTTACAGGGACACTTTGCATTCCTTTGCCCCATTTACCTTTCTGGGCTGTGCTGAAGCAGGGAACCCTAGCGGTCAATCGGCAAGTGTTTTCAAGGGGAGATATTGCCGGGACAATGTGCCTACATGTATCCGAGAACCAAGCATGATTATCGGGTACATTGTTTGTGGAATCGACAACTCCGGACCCAAACTATCTACGCACATTCTGACAAAAATTTCTCCGCAAACCCCCCCTTGAAACTTATGCCCAAGCAATCTCTGCTCGCTGGCATCCCTGGAAAGGCAAAAACACAAAAAATACTTTATTTACGCAAAGTTCAAATGATGCATGTACAGTTGCTGGGCTCGAGCTGACAATCCTGAACCCCCATATACGGATCAGGGGTAACCATTCATGTGCTTTGACCTTTATTGAGAGCCTGGTTAACCCCTTACTGTCACAACCTTCATTTAAGCAATCACTCAAAATTGGGTCAAAATATCATTTTTTGCCTATTCCATGTGGGTCATCATCTTATCTCCCCCAGCACTCCTCATTATCATCCTCATAACTCCCCCAGCACCCATCATCCTCATATCTCCCCCAGCACCCATCATCATCCTCATATCTCCCCCAGCATCCCTCATCATTATCCTCATATCTCCCCCAGCACCCCTCATCATCATCCTCATATTCCCACCGCCCTGCATCTCACATCACTCCCCCCTCTGGATCTCACATCACTTCCCCCCCCCCCCCTGGATCTGATATCACCCCCCCTGGATCTCACATCTCCCTCCCCCCCCCCCATATGCCTACCTCAGGCAGTGAAGACGGACAGAAGGCGGCGAGCTAAGAGCAGGGAGGACTGCATGCGCTCGCTCTGCAGGCACCAGACGTGCTGCACTGCCAGAGCGCGCTCCTGCAGTCCTGAGAGCGGACTCTTGGAGGGAGGGGAAGGGTCAGGAAAGCCGTTGCCGGCCACACTGTGAGTGTGGGTGGCTAGGCGGAACCCCTGGGACTGCTCCACGGAACCCTAGGATTCAGTGGAACCCTGGTTGGGAATCATTGCCTTAAGTCATAAATCGCATACTGCACAGGGGGAGGGGTAGGCTTCACCCACAGATTGTAACATTGGCCGAAGAACAGATCATTGTATCTCGAAATCTCGCACAAATAAAAGCATTTAATTAACCACAGAACAGTATAGACTATTTGATATATATATATAACCATGGCTGGTCCAGGCTATCTTTCTGCCTCTCTGTCACATAAGTCCTAGTAGCTGCAGGCAGTGACCGACAATCCTGTGGAAGAGCTCAGTCCCTTAGAGGGTAGTGAGAGTCAGTCCAGCTTCCCCTTCATGGGGTAAGGATGTACAGTCTCCTCACGGCTGGGAGAGAGACATGCTTCCAGCCCCTCATGGGCTGAGTGCATCAGAGCTAATCTAGCAAGGCCTGAAGATTGCCAGCAGGCCAGCACCATCTAGAAGCCTGGGACTTACCCTGACAGCTAATGCATTCGCTGTAATGACATCAACAGTGGTTGACAATAAAGCATCCCTTTTTATACTTCTTGCTAAGTGGCAGTCTATTGGACAGGAGTATGGGATTAAAGACTGTTATGGTGGGGACTGCTTTCAGCTGTGCTGAAGCCTACTATAACTGGAGGCGCTGTCACCAAGGAGAAGAACACCGAGAAGCATCGTAAGCCTGTCATGTTTCCCCATGTAATTGCGGAACTCTCAGCATCTCTTGAGCCAAGCAGGTACCAAGCACCATACAGACACTGTAGCCAGGCAAGATCTCCCAGGGGGTGGGGGAAGCAGCGATATAAATATATAAACACAGATTACCACAAAATATATATATGTATATAAGTGTCAAAAGGAGTGCTACTGAGCATGGCACTGTATACTACAAAAAACAAAACACAAAGGGAGCCCAGAGATGCTACTTCCTGTAATTATACAGGTAAATAAGAATTTTAATCAGCTAGTGTTAGGACTTGCAATATTATGGTCATGCCTTGAAGTGGCTCACAGGCTTATAATGCTTTGGCCAAAGAGTTAATCTAAATGACCCTTTTTTCACGATATATGTGTGTGTGTGTGTATATATATATATATATATATATATATATACAAAAAAAAAGACTGCGCTTTTGGTAACTAACTGCAATAATATATAAACTAGACTAAATAATCAAAAAGTGAATTATATAAAATACCAATAAAATATGATATAAAGTATGGTCTATACCAAAAAGATGATGCTTTAGCAATATAATACCAAAAATAAAAAATAAAACTGTATAACATAAACTAATAATGCTAGTGACTATTCAAAACAAACGAATAAACATGCATAAATAAAAAATGTAACATTAAAACAATGATATAATGAATAAAATGAATGAGCATGGGGGAATAGGGAAAATGAAATTTAAAAAAAAAAAATACAATATAATACACAAATGAAAAAAGTATATATATAGTCCACAAAAATCACATATTTAACCAGTCCTAGTGGATGGATATGAAGTGGCCCTCTATAAGGATGTAGGCAGCTTTCAGATAGGAAACAACGACCTCCCACTGGATCTACAAGACAAAAAAGAAAGCGCCCGATCCTAGTGTATTATATTAAGATACAAAAATTTAATATTCCATTATATCTCCAACAAATGCGCACTCACAAACATAAAAAGTATTAAAGCATGTAATGAGTAATACTCATTCGCCAGACGCTGGAAACTGCTGCTGCTTTGCTCACACGTCCTACTCCAAACGATTGTATGGCACCTCTGAGCCACCGTCCAGCAGGGGCTCCAGAGGATGTACAGCTGCTCCTGTTCCTAGCCGAAACCAGTCCGCCATGAACATTCATTCCGTGCAGAAGGAGGGGAGAAGTTGGAAGGTGGGGTCGCAGGAATCAAATCAAGGGTATATCACCACAAGTGGCGTCCCAAAGTCCCGACAGACGCGCAAGCGCGGGGCAGCGTCACAGAGTAACAGAGTCAAATAGAGAAGTCCTGAATGTAGGAAAGGTCTGGTGCAATGACCATCACCAGCAAAACCAGTATCTCTTTATGTTTTGTTTTTTGTTATATATATATATATATGTATATATATATATATATATACGTATGTATATATATATATATACGTATGTATATATATATATATATATATACGTATATATATATGTATATATATATCGGTACCGTGTTAGCTGAGCTTTACTAATCAAAAATGAATAGACGATACCGTTCTGTGGCTAACGAGATGCTTTTATTTGTGATGGTACATTGAATAAAGCAGGCAAGGTTAAACTTAGTCACAGATAACATTTCTACAGTATATGCACTGTTTTTGAGACGTAACACCCCCCCTTGTGTAGTATGCGATTTATGACTTGAGGGGTTAAATAGTGTGTGTGTGTGCGTGTGCATGTATTTATTTTTATTTATTTTTATTTATAAAAATATTTTACCAGGAAGTAATACATTGAGAGTTACCTCTCGTTTTCAAGTATGTCCTGGGCACAGAGTTAAGACAAATAATACATGTTTACAAATACAGTTACATAATGAGCAGGGTATACATTATATACAAGACATTGCATGCACAGTTAAAGATAATTTGTATTATGGGCGTATGAAACAGTTACAGACCAGATTAAAATGTGTGACAGCCTTAGATTTTAAAGAATTTAGACTGGTGGTGGATGTAAGAGTCTCTAGTAGGTTGTTCCAGTTTTGGGGTGCACGGTAAGAGAAGGAAGAGCAGCCGGACACTTTGTTGAGCCTTGGGACCATGAACAGTCTTTGGAGTCTGATCTCAGGTGATAGGTGCTGCATGTGGTAGGGGTGAGGAGCTTGTTCAGGTAGCTGGGTAGTTTGCCCATAAAGAATTTGAAGGCAAGACAGGAAAGGTGAACTTTGCGCCTAGACTCGAGTGATGACCAATCTAGTTCTTTGAGCATTTCGCAGTGATGTGTGTTATAGTTGCATTGGAGAACAAAACGACAAATTGAGTTGTAGAGGGTGTTAAGTTTGCTAAGGTGGGTTTGAGGTGCCGAGCCATATACTATGTCTCCATAGTCAATAATTGGCATTAGCATCTGCTGTGTGATACGTTTTCTGACCAGGAGACCTAGTTTGGCATAGGTCTTGGTTGTCAGGGTATCAATGTGCATTCCGAATGTTAAGTGGGAGTCAAACCATATGCCCAGGTATTTAAAACTAGTAACAGGAGTTAGGGTGGTGTTAGTGTTGGTTCTAATCTGGAGCTCAGTCGCTGGAAGCTTCAAAAATTTAGTCTTGGTCCCAAACACCATTGTTACAGTCTTGTCAGTGTTTAAAAACAGTTTGTTTTGGGAAATCCAGTTTTCGAGTCTGAAAAAGTCAGACTGAAGTATGTGTTGAAGGTCCGAGAGGCTATGGCTGTTTGCATATAGGATTGTGTCATCTGCATACATGTGTATTGAGGCTTCCTGACAAGCTGTGGGAAGATCATTGATGAACACTGAGAAGAGTAGGGGCCCCAGAACAGAGCCTTGCGGGGCGCCTCAGGTGATATCCAGGGGGTTAGAGTTAGAGCCAGAGATGGACACATGTTGGGATCTACCTGATAGGTAGGACTGAAACCAGTTTAAAGCATGCTTCCCTATTCCAGAGCTCTGGAGTTTGTTGAGAAGGATAGCATGATCAACAGTATCAAAAGCCTTTGCAAAATCTAGGAATACTGCACCAGTGAGTTGACCACGTTTCATTCCACACTGGATTTCATTGCAAACTTTTAGCAGGGTAGTTACGGTAGAGTGTTTGAGGCGAAAGCCAGTTTGGAATTGGCTAGGGAAATTTGTCTTGTTATAGTAATCGTTTAATTGGGAGTGGACACATTTTTCCATGACTTTGGATAGGATTGAGAGAAGGGAGATTGGTCTGTAGTTTGAGACAGTGTTTTTGTCCCCACTTTTGAAGATTGGGACAACTCTGGCAGCTTTCCAGGTCTTAGGGATATGGCCAGCAGACAGGATAGAGTTGACTGTGGAAGCAATTGGTTTGGCAATTGCTGGGGCACCAAGTCTTAGGAACCTAGATTGTGGTAAATTGGGTCCGCATTGGCTGCTTAGTTTTAATTTGAGAAGTGCTTGTCTAATCTCCTCTTCGGATACTGGGCCAAATTGAAAATTGTGGGCAATGTTGGGAGGGGGTGGGGCTATGTGGGTACTCCCAGGATGAGATTCAGGTTTGTGGTTTGGGTTGCGTTTTGCTAATAAGTTAGTAGCACACCCCACAAAGTAATCATTGAATGCATTAGCAATGTCGATGGGGTTTGTCAGAGTAATATCGCCCTTAGTGATATTACTTGGCTGTTGATGGTTAGAAGGCTGGAATATGTTGTTGATAACCTTCCAGAAGTTAGCTGGGTTTGATGTGTTCTGGAGGAGATTGTCAGAGTAATATTGTGCTTTTGTTTGCCTTGTGCACATGTTCTGCAGGCATCTGTAGTGATTGAGATTCTTGGTAGTGCCAGTTATTTTGTGGCTTTTCCACAAGGCATCCCTGAACTGGTAGAGTGCTATAAGGTCAGGTGTAACCCATGGAAGGTGGTCATCCCGTACCCTTATTTTGCGTAGTGAAGCATGGGTATCACAGAGTTTTAAGAACTCGGATTGGAAATAGTCGAGCACAGAATCAGGGTCAGGAATTAAATCGATTCTGTGCCAAGGGCAGTTGGTAAGGTCAGCCAGAAACTGTTGTGGGTTAAAGTTTCTAAATGTTCTAGTGAGGAGAACTTTATGGCTTGATTGGGGCGGTTTAATTTTCCTTACACAGTACACTAGTGCATGGTCACTGAAAATGTCAGGAAAGATGCCAGAGGATTGGATTCTGCTGGGATTTGAGGAGAGAATCCAGTCAAGCAAGGAATGGTTATGCGATTTCAGGTTTGTTCGTGTGGGTTGGGAAATGAGTTGCGATAGGTTAAGCAACTTGATTTGTGTGTGGATTTTGTGGTTTTTAGGGTCAAGCCAATTGAAGTTGAAATCCCCAAGAACTAGCAGCTCACTGTTCTCATTCTGAGAGGAAATGGAGCCAAGAAACTGGGTGATATCAGTCAGAGATTGTAGAGGGGCTTTAGGGGGGCGGTAGATGCCTGCAATAAGGACGGGCTTAGAGAAGGGGAGGCAGATTCTGCCAACTAGGATTTCAAAAGAGGTTGGTCTTGGGGGGCAATTTAACAGTGTAAATTGTAAGGTGTGTGTATATAAATTGGTAAAGAGCCCACACTGTATACAGCGCTTTACAAAAAGTGTGTGTGGAGTCGGAGTGTATATCAATGGTGTGGGTAGGTGTGGAAATGTAAGAGGCTGTAGCATTATTAAAAGTGTGTGTAGCTACTATGTGATCCCTATTGGTATATAGGGATTGAATTGCATAGAGTATTTGTATGTGTAAGAGACAGCTGTGTGTGCATATATAGTGTAGTATGTATGGACATGCTCTTTAGCACTCATGGGAAGAGAGATCTCTCATGTCAGTAGTGACTCATAAAACTTCGGTCTCGGTTTAGGCCATCGCTAAGTGTCCCAAACAGTTATATATAGTGAAGATATTTTAGTATGTATTAATTGCTCAGCCACGTTTGATATATATGGTTGAGTGCCCTTATAATACCCAGTATGTTGATAGGGTTTAAAAGGATGTTAAAATGTAGGATCCAAGAACACATTAGAAATATACGTTAAGGCTTTCTATTACATCGTGTGTCTCGCAATAAAAAAACATTTTCAAGACCCCAACGTATTGATAAAGGGTGTTGGACATGTTTCGAAAGATCAAAGAGGTGGAGATAGACTCAAGAAAATATCTTGGGGAGGAGGTGCACGAGGGTTATTTTCCCAGGTCACCCAGATGAATGTACATAGCACATCTCCAATAGCTCCCAAGGAAAAAGGAGAACAATGAGGTCTGGGCTTTGTCGAAAAGAACCATAGATAAATAAAAAAGAGGTGGCAAAGAACATACCCTAGATCAGGCCTGCAAAACTCCAGTCCTCGAGGGCCACAAACTGGCCAGGTTTTCAGGATATCCCTACTTCAGCACAGCTGGCTCAATTAGTGGCTCAGTATGACTGAGCCACTAATTGAGCCAGCTGTGCTGAAGTAGGGATATCCTGAAAATCTGGCCTGTTTGCGGCCCTCGAGGACTGGAGTTGTGCAGGCCTGCTCTAGATAGATGGTCCACTTAGTCCTCATCATGGAAGACCCAAGTGTTTGTGAAGGTGGTGCAGCACCAGCCTGTCCCGCACAGAGTTGCTACCCCCTGCTTCAGCCATTTTTCACTTTCACTGTACTGTTTTGGATGACATGGTCTTCTGTAGGTGCTCAAAATAATGGCCTGAGATATTTAATTTACTTTCCCTCTGCACTAGCATCATCTCGTGGCATCTGTGTGAACTACAAAAGATGTAAAACAGCACGGGTCTACCGCAGGAAAGGATTAATTGCTGTGGGAAATTGGTTTTCTGACTGTGAACACAGGGGAAAGCAAGATTGACTACATCTGTATAATTCTTTATAAATTTATATTTTGGCATAAAAAGCATGAAAAGAAAGGAGTGTGGAGGCTGACCGTTTAATGGGGATGAATGAAAAATAAAAATGATTTGTGAATATTTGCCTGCATAAAAATGTTAACATCGCATTGGCAGTTTGACAATTTGGTGTACATATTTTTGAAGTTGAAGCACAGATTAGGTGGGTGAAGAGGTTCTAATTCTTACCCCAAACAATTTTCTTTCAATTAACAAAAAAAAAAAAGGGCCGGATGATAGAGGCAAGAAGAATAAGACAAGAGTGGGCCAACTTTACTCCCTGCGCACCGCTGCTGGCGGTCCCCTCACCTCCGCGCCCCCCCTTACTCCCGCTCCGGCGTCATGACGTCACGTTGCCATGGCGTCGTGTTTGGGAAGCCGCCGGAGCCAAGGTAAATAAAGGTTTACAGATGCCCTGCGGCTCCCCAGGCACTTAATTTAAGTGCCGCCGGGAAGCGTGCGGGGCCTCTGTAAACCCGCGCTCCCCGCAGTCAGTCTCACGCCCCCCCGGGGGTCGCGCCCCCCAGTTTGCGCACTGCTGATCTAGAGGATGGTGAATACATCTTTGCTCCACATAACGGAAAGTGAGTTGTCTCAGCCTCACATAGTCTTAGTTAGCTTGTGACCGCACATACCCACTGAGCTCACCCCAACTAACAGTGTTCATGCAAAACAGACAGTACACCCTTATGAAATGCCATGCGAAGCAAGCAGCCTGTTCACGGGCACTTTTTTGAAATCCCTCTCCTGGCTTCCGATAAAACTCCGTAACACTATTCCTCTCTTGTAAGGTTAAACACTCTTCTGCCCTCCTTACATCTCAGTCCTAATTTCTCGTTACATACCTGCACGACTCCTGCGTTCTGCTCAAGGATTTCTTCTGTCTACCTCTGTTGTATCTAAAGCCATCTCCTGTCTAAAACCTCTCTCAGTGCCCCATGCCTCCGGAATGCCCTTCCCCTTAATATTCCACTCTGTTACCTAATCTGTCTTGATTTCACTCACTGGTGTCACTGGGATGGTGGTGGTGAGAGTGGTTGAGGAGAAGTACCTGAGATACATTACTTCCCGCAGAAATCCTTGAAGGGGTAGACAGTGGTGCCTGCCTGGGTCCTTCGGGGAATGTTTAGCGGTAATTCTCCAAATGTCACCCAGAGCAGGATCCTCGTGCGTGAAAGAAGATGCGAATGTAGAGGATTACTGAAGGTGCCTCCCAAATGCCAATGATTGCACTACATTACACCTTGCTTATATTACTCAACGTTTTTAGAGCCTTTAGACAACTCTCTTCTCCTCTATACTCCTGGTATCCGTAACATAAATCAACACGCACAAGTCTAATCCACACCGACTCTTCTGTCTTTGACTCCCTACTCAGACCACCCTCTGCTGCCTGTTCTTCTTCCTTCATCTCACCTCTGGACTTGGCCGACTATTTCAAGGAAAAGGTGGAATCCATATGTCAGGCCATCCCCTCTGTTTCCTCCTGCCACACTAGACCTCTTCCTCACTCTCCTCCCGCATTCCTTGACTCTTTATCCGCTGTCACAGAGGAGGATGTGTAGTTGCTGATCTCCTCTTCTCCCTCTACCATCTTCCCTCTTGGCCCCTATCCCTCCCATCTCCTAAAACCTCTTGCTCCTACTATAATCCCTACGCTCACACACATTTTTAACTCCTCCCTTTACTCTGGGACCTTTTCCTCCTCCTTCAAACATGCAACAGTTATACCATTACTCAAAAACAGCAAGCTTGACCCTACCTGTCTTTCTAACTTTTACCTGTCTCCCTCCTGCCTTTTGCCTCTAAATTCCTTGAACATCTTGTATTCCTCGCTTGCTCCATTTTCTCAACACCTATTCACTCCTAGACCCTCTACAATCTGGCTTCCGCACTGCTCACTCCACTGATACAGCCCTCACTAAAATAACATGACCTTCATCCTGCCAAAGACAGAGGTTATTTACACTCTGCTCATATTACTCGACCTCTCTGCAGCATTGATACTGTGGATCACCTGCCTCTCCTTCACATTCTCCATACTCTTGGCATTCGTAACAAAGCTCTATCCTGGATCTCCTCTTACCTCTCCCAGCGACTTTCAGTGTCTCTTTTGCTAACACCTCCTCCTCTGTCGATCTCTCAGTTGGGGTACCCAAGGGTTCTGTCCTGGGACCTCTTCTCTTTTCTCTTTACACAATCTCTAAGCCACCTAATCACATCTCTTGGGTTCAAATATCACCTCTATGCTGATGACACAAATTTACGTTTCTACCCCTGACCTTACACCTGCTGTGCAGACTAAAGTTTCTGAATGTCTCTCGGCAGTATTATCCTGGATGGCCCTTCGCCAACTTAAACTTAACATGGCAAAAATAGAGCTCCTCATACTTCCTCCCAAACCTTGCCCTATTTCCTCCTTCCACATTACTGTTGGAAGTACTATCATTCACCCAGTAGCCCAAGCACGCTGCCTAGGGGTCATACCGACTCCTCTCTCACATTCAAAAGGTAGCAAAAAACGATTGTTTTTTCCTCCACAATATTACCCAGATACACACTTTCTTCTGTTGCTCGACTGCAAAAACTCTGACACTGACCCTCATTTTCTCCCATCTCGACTACAGTAACCTCCTGCTGTCTGGCCTTCCTGCCTCTCACCTGTCTCCCCTACAATCTATACTAAATGCTGCTGCCAGAATCACTACCATTTCCGTGTCTGCTGAAATCTCTCTCATGGCTTCCTATCAAATCCCATATCACACACTTAATTCTCCTCCTCACTTTTAAAGCTTTACACTCCTCTGCTCCTCCTTACATCTCAGCCCTAATTTCTCGCTATACACCATCCCGACTCTTGCGTTCTGCTCAAGGATGTCTTCTGTCTACCCCTTTTGTATCTAAAGCCCTCTCCCGCCTTAAACCTTTCTCACTTACTGCCCCACACCTCTGGAATGCCCTTCCCTCAATATCCGACTAGCACCCTCTCTATCAACATTTAAGACCCACCTCTAAACACACCTGCTTAAGGAAGCATATGAATAGCTCCATGGCTGATAATTAACACCTCATACATTAACCTTGGCCCCTTGCAGACGCACTTACCAGAATCCCTCCTATTGTCTCTACGTTCTTCCTACCAACAAATTAATTGTAAGCTCTTCGGAGCAGGGACTCCTTTTCTTAAATGTTTCTTTTATGTCTGAAGCACTTCTCACCTTTATGCGTTATTTATATGCTTTTCACGTACATAACGGGTGTTATAAATAACAATAAATAAAGACAACATAGCTTGATCCTGGATTTCCTTTTACCTCTCCTATTGTACTTTGTCATTTGCTAACACCTCCTCCATAATCTATCTTTGTGGGCGTACTGTACCTCAGGGGTCTGAGACCCATCTTAACCCACACCTCTTTAACAAAGCATATGGCTAGCTCCATTGGCTAATACTATACATCTCATATGCATGGCCCTTGATCCCTTGCAGAAACACTAGAACACCCTCCTACTGTCTCTTAAGTTCTCCTCATCTTATCACGTACATGGTGCAGGGACTCCTTTTCCTAATGTCACTTTAGGTCTGAAGCACTTATTCCCAATATGTATTATATAATTGTCAAATGTACTAAGGCTGTGAAGTGCTACACTATGTACATGGATGGTGCTATACAAATAAAGTTATACATACATACTGTGATGGTGTTTTAGTGCAGTCGTTCACAGGCTGCAATATCACAGGATGTAGACCCCCATGGTGTCCCTCACTATGCCATTGCATGGTAATTCAAAGCATGCTCACACAAGTTGGTCCCTCCAGACAACCACACCTATGTGATGCCTGCAGGCTCTGGGAGCAGGATAAAATACCAACTTGGGACTACATCCATGACATCTGGGAGAGGAACCACTGCACTCTTCCAACTAACCTTCCCACAAAGCTCATTAGAAGAGCCATCACCACCAATGTCACCCTCGCCTTTTCCAGCAACGACTGGCGCACCAACCCAGTTAGATCAGGAACAGGGACTAGTAGTCAGGTGTTACAGCTGATACCAGAACAGGGACACAGATTCAAAACTGGTTATCAGGGTCCACCACCTGACATGCAACAGATGCTGCTGCATTTCCTGCTTGCATATCTGTTAAAATGTGCTTGGGCATAGTAAGCAGTCACTGTTACTAGCGAGACAGAATCGGATAATGACAAAAGATATAGTTACATAGTAGATGAGGTTGAAAAAAGACATACGTCCATCAAGTTCAACCTATGCTAAATTTAAACAACAGATACTTTATCCTATATCTATACTTCCTTATTGATCCAGATGAAGGCAAACAATAAACCCCAGTGTCATGTCATCCAATGATATCTCATAAGGGGAAAAATAAATTCCTTCCTGACTCTAAGAATTGGCAAATTGGATTATTCCCTGGATCAACATCCTTCCCATGTTTGCTTATTTGGTATATCCCTGTATACTTTTCCTTTCTCAAAAGATGTCCAACCTTTTTTTGAACAAATCTATTGTATCTGCCATCACAGTCTCCATGGCTAATGAATTCCACATTTTTACTGCCCTTTCCTTTGTTGCTGGTGAAATCTCCTTTCCTCCAACATTAAGGGATGCCCCCGAGTCCTTTGTACTGCCTTGGATGAATAGTTCTTTTGAAGGCTCCTTGTACTGTCCCCGAATATATTTGTATATAGTTATCATATCTCCTCTTAGACCCCTCTTTTGTAATGTAAATAAATCTAATTTAGCTAGACTGTCCATCCCTTTTATTAATTTGGTGGCTCTTCTCTGCACTCTCTCTAGTTCCATAATGTCTTTTATAAGGAGTGGTGCCCAAAATTGTACTCCATATTCAAGGTGTGGTCTTAATAATGCTTTGTAAAGGGGCATAATTATGTTTACTTCCCTTCCTTCCATTGCCCGTTTAATGCAAGATAAGATCTTGTTTGCCTTTGCAGCTACTGCATGACTTTGGGCACTATTGCTAAGCCTGCTGTCTACAAGCACTCCTAAATCCTTCTCCATCAAGGATTCCCCCAATATATCTCCATTTAATTTGTAAGTCGGCAGTTTATTCTTGCATCCCAAATGCATAACCTTACATTTATCTGTATTAAACCTCATCTGCCATTTACCTGCCCAAGTTTCCAGTCTCTCCAAGTCCTTCCTGCTCTGATACTACTACATTACCCAATTTAGTATCATCAGCAAAGATGGAGACTTTGCTCTCAATGCCAACCTCAAGGTCATTAATAAACAAGTTAAAAAAGCAGTGGTCCCAGTTCCGATCCCTGAGGTACTCCGCTCACGACCGTAGCCCAACCTGAAAAAGTTCCATTTATGACAACCCTCTGTTGTCTGTCCTTCAACCAGTTTTCAATCCAGGTGCATATATTTTTACTGAGTCCAATTTCTTTATTTTGTACACCAATCTCTTGTGTGGAACCGTATCAAAAGCCTTTGCAAAATCTAAGTAGACCACATCAACTGCATTACCCTGGTCTAAATGCCTACTTACCTCCTCAAAGAAACAAATAAGGTTAGTTTGGCGTGATCTATCCTTCATAAATCCATGCTGACTATTACTAATAATTTTGTTTTCCATTAGGTATTCCTGAATATTATCCCGTATTAAACCTTCAAGTATTTACCCCATTATTGAAGTCAGGCTTACAGGTCTGTAATTCCCCGGTTGTGTTCTAGCTTCCTTTTTAAATATAGGCACCACATCTGCTTTACGCCAATCTTGTGGTACTGAGCCTGTGCAAATTGAGTCCTTGAATAATAAATGTAATGGTTTGGCTATTACTGGACTTAACTTCTTGAGAACTTTGGGTGTATGCCATCGGGGCCAGGTGCCTTATTTACTTCAATTTTTTCAAGCTGCCCATGAACTTCTGCCTCAGTTAACCAATTGTTCATTAATATGGAGGTTGTGGCTTCCTCCTGTGGCCCTACAATTGAAATCGATTCTTCCATGGTAAATACAAAGGCAAATAATTTGTTTAATACCTCTGCTTTTTCCTTATCCCTAATAATCTGCCTGCCCATCTCACACTGAAAAGGTCCTATATTTTCTTTTCTCTTTTTTTGTTACTTAGGTACTTAAAGAACTTTTTAGGGTTGACCTTACTTTCTATTGTAATCCTTTTTTCATTATCCATTTTGGCTAATTTGATTGCCCTTTTGCAATTTTTGTTACATACCTTATAATTCTGATATGATGCCCGTCTCTTCTGAAATAGAAATATACACTCTATAATTATAGCTGTATATCAAGCGGCGCCAGATCATAGACAGACAAAAAAATGTAAATGGTATACTTATTGTCCCGCAGCTACAGTCCAATGGAGGCTATTCAATTTCCTCCCAAAATAGACAATAGAGAAGAAGCAGAGTCCTCCAGCGCGTAGACTTTAAGTCTTCTTCTCCTCAATATGTGTAGAGGGGAGATATAGAGAAAACACAGAACACAGACACAGGTATAACACGTTGATATTGTAGAAAATCAGAATAACCATTGAGTTATAGAGCTTGACACTTGCCTGTGCCTTCCTCTCACCACATGCACTTTTCCATATTCTCTTCAGCAGTGGCTTAAAGGAGAAAAGAAAAACAGCATGGCATAAAAATGTTTTATTAAATCAACACACACAGTTAAAATCATACTCACAAGCGGCCATATGTGTATGCTTTATGAGTAAGCTTCCAGCGTATCTCCTCAGGTACAGTCCCTCCACGTTATTCCCAATCCTGGAGATGCCCACTTGGACGCCTTCTCAGCTTCCAATCGCCGGTTTACTGCGTGCAGGGGTTCCTCAAGGATTGCGCGCAACCTTGGTTCACCTCCCTTTTTGCAAGATAAGATCTTGTTTGCCTTTGCAGCTACTGCATGACTTTGGGCACTATTGCTAAGCCTGCTGTCTACAAGCACTCCTAAATCCTTCTCCATCAAGGATTCCCCCAATATATCTCCATTTAATTTGTAAGTCGGCAGTTTATTCTTGCATCCCAAATGCATAACCTTACATTTATCTGTATTAAACCTCATCTGCCATTTACCTGCCCAAGTTTCCAGTCTCTCCAAGTCCTTCCTGCTCTGATACTACTACATTACCCAATTTAGTATCATCAGCAAAGATGGAGACTTTGCTCTCAATGCCAACCTCAAGGTCATTAATAAACAAGTTAAAAAAAGCAGTGGTCCCAGTTCCGATCCCTGAGGTACTCCGCTCACGACCTTAGCCCAACCTGAAAAAGTTCCATTTATGACAACCCTCTGTTGTCTGTCCTTCAACCAGTTTTCAATCCAGGTGCATATATTTTTACTGAGTCCAATTTCTTTATTTTGTACACCAATCTCTTGAGTGGAACCGTATCAAAAGCCTTTGCAAAATCTAAGTAGACCACATCAACTGCATTACCCTGGTCTAAATGCCTACTTACCTCCTCAAAGAAACAAATAAGGTTAGTTTGGCGTGATCTATCCTTCATAAATCCATGCTGACTATTACTAATAATTTTGTTTTCCATTAGGTATTCCTGAATATTATCCCGTATTAAACCTTCAAGTATTTACCCCATTATTGAAGTCAGGCTTACAGGTCTGTAATTCCCCGGTTGTGTTCTAGCTTCCTTTTTAAATATAGGCACCACATCTGCTTTACGCCAATCTTGTGGTACTGAGCCTGTGCAAATTGAGTCCTTGAATAATAAATGTAATGGTTTGGCTATTACTGGACTTAACTTCTTGAGAACTTTGGGTGTATGCCATCGGGGCCAGGTGCCTTATTTACTTCAATTTTTTCAAGCTGCCCATGAACTTCTGCCTCAGTTAACCAATTGTTCATTAATATGGAGGTTGTGGCTTCCTCCTGTGGCCCTACAATTGAAATCGATTCTTCCATGGTAAATACAAAGGCAAATAATTTGTTTAATACCTCTGCTTTTTCCTTATCCCTAATAATCTGCCTGCCCATCTCACACTGAAAAGGTCCTATATTTTCTTTTCTCTTTTTTTGTTACTTAGGTACTTAAAGAACTTTTTAGGGTTGACCTTACTTTCTATTGTAATCCTTTTTTCATTATCCATTTTGGCTAATTTGATTGCCCTTTTGCAATTTTTGTTACATACCTTATAATTCTGATATGATGCCCGTCTCTTCTGAAATAGAAATATACACTCTATAATTATAGCTGTATATCAAGCGGCGCCAGATCATAGACAGACAAAAAAATGTAAATGGTATACTTATTGTCCCGCAGCTACAGTCCAATGGAGGCTATTCAATTTCCTCCCAAAATAGACAATAGAGAAGAAGCAGAGTCCTCCAGCGCGTAGACTTTAAGTCTTCTTCTCCTCAATATGTGTAGAGGGGAGATATAGAGAAAACACAGAACACAGACACAGGTATAACACGTTGATATTGTAGAAAATCAGAATAACCATTGAGTTATAGAGCTTGACACTTGCCTGTGCCTTCCTCTCACCACATGCACTTTTCCATATTCTCTTCAGCAGTGGCTTAAAGGAGAAAAGAAAAACAGCATGGCATAAAAATGTTTTATTAAATCAACACACACAGTTAAAATCATACTCACAAGCGGCCATATGTGTATGCTTTATGAGTAAGCTTCCAGCGTATCTCCTCAGGTACAGTCCCTCCACGTTATTCCCAATCCTGGAGATGCCCACTTGGACGCCTTCTCAGCTTCCAATCGCCGGTTTACTGCGTGCAGGGGTTCCTCAAGGATTGCGCGCAACCTTGGTTCACCTCCCTAGCTCCGTCCCTCGCTTGGGACTCAGTCTGCGCATGTGTCACCGGTTCTCGTGCTGATTGGGCTGAGTTCTGTTCCTTCCAAGTACGGTGGCGTACAAAGTCCAAAATCCACTAAATGCATTTCGCCAAAGGCTTCCTCAGTGGTGTATGGGTTCACTGATTGTACAGCATACTTATACTGCTTGCTTTTACGCTATTGGCTGCAATCAGCTTGTACATACGTAGCTGAAGCAAGCAGTCCTGTGTTTACCATATAATGCTCATGCCATTTTAGTAAACTTAAAAGAAAGCATGAGCATTATATGGTAAACACAGGACTACTTGCACAGACCGAGTTCCAAGTGAGGGACGGAGCTAGGGAGGTGAACCAAGGCTGCGCGCAATCCTTGAGGAACCCCTGCACGCAGTGAACCGGCTATTGGAAGCTGAGAAGGCGTCCACGTGGGCATCCCCAGGATTGGGAATAACGTTGAGGGACTGTACCTGAGGAGATACGCTGGAAACTTACTCATAAAGCATACACATATGGCCGCTTGTGAGTATGATTTTAACGGTGTGTGTTCATTTAATAAAATGTTTTTATGCCATGCTGTTTTTCTTTTCTCCTTTAAGCCACTGCTGAAGAGAGTATGGAGAAGTGCACCTGATGAGAGGAAGGCACAGGCAAGTGTCAAGCTCTATAATTCTAAGGTTATTCTGATTTTCTGCAACATCAACGTGTATTATACCTTTGCCTGTGTTCTGTTTTCTCTATATCTCCCCTCTATACATATTGAGGAGAAGACTTAAAGTCTTCGCGCTGGAGGACTCTGCTTCTTCTCCCCCATCTTTTCTGACTTAAAGAATCTAAACGCCTGCCTCTTCTTTTCTATTTCCTCCCCTACCTGTTTATTTAGCCACATTGGTGTTGACTTATTTCTTTTGTACTTATTACCCCAGGGTATACACTGATAAATGTGCTTTTCTAACAATGTTTTAAAGACTGCCCATTTATCTTCTACATTTTCCCTGCAAAAGCATCATCCCAGTGTATTACTTGTAGATTAGACCTGTTTATTAAAATCTGTCTTTCTAAAGTTTAAGGTCTTTATTGAACCCAAGTAATCTGTTTTTTTGATAATTTATTTCAAATGAGACCATGTTATGATCACTGTTACCCAAATGTTCCAGGACTTGAATATTACTTCTACATTGTTTGATACCAAATCCAGTATGGCCCCTCTCCTAGTTGGTTCCTCAATAATTTGGTCATATATTTGTGTTTAAACACCCCCAAAAACCTGTTCACTCTTGTTGTAATGCTAATCTCATTGCCCCAGTCTGTCTGGATAATTAAAATCACACATTATGCAAACATCAC